>NW_004567115.1:33348970-33368527 GCF_000260355.1 Condylura cristata | reverse complement strand
GCTGAAGTGTATGTCGTGTAGTGTTTGACCCATATTTGCTTCTAGGTATTTTATGGAAACCATTTCTTTTTTAACTAGGAAATATGATTTATTCTTCTAATGCTTTGACACTAGAGTGAAAGAAATGACGTTGCTATTAAAAGCAGTGAGTGAGTAATAGGCATAATTAGTAACTGCCCTTCTGTATTGAACAGAAAATGGTCACTGTCTACTTGGAGTCTGTTTGTTTTTGCTATGAAATAATATATCACATTTTCTATTAATCTCTCAATGTTGTCTCCCTGAATTATGCCTCCAACATTTATCTCCCATTCCATGGGGGCTAGTAGTCATAGAACTGGAATGCCGACATGAAGCCATGCTGCAATCCCACTGTCAGCATCCTGACAAATGATCACCTGTCCTTCCTCCTAGTGATGGGAAACTCACTACTTCATCCCATTAGCTAACTTTGTCTTTGAGATGATAATCTCTATGTTAAATCAGTCTACTTCTTTCTTCACCTTCTCTCTGTCCTGCTCTGTTATAAACAGAAGATGGCGGCCATTGCTGTCCTCCTTATCAATGCTATTTGGCAGTTACTATATGAAAGACATTACATTAAACATCATTTAATTCTTCCCAAACCAGGATAGCAGTTATTACTATATTCACTTTATAAAAGAGTAGCTCTCAGATTTTGATAAGTAATATGGCTAATGCCTTACATCAAAGTGACAAAACTGGGATTTGAACATAGGGCAGTCTGATATGGATTGACTTGATATAAAAATATTTCAGGGGAAGTAAAAGAGTTTTTAAAAATTACTTTAATGAGATTTTTAAGAATTCCACACTCTAAGTTTTTCATCATTATTTTAAATTTTTTTTCAACTTGTTTTCTTAAAATTTTTCTTATTATATAATTTTTATTGGGGTGAGAATTGTTTTTACAATTAAAAAAAATCCCTTTACACATATTGAACTACATTGAATACTTCTCCCTTGCTCAGTTTCTCATTATAACTGACATGTAAAAATATATTAAAGGTACACAACATAATGATTTAATATATGTATAGACAATTTAAGAAAAGAAAAATTTTGACTTTAAGTGGAGAAACAAAGTCATTAATTTTTATGTCACTTAAAGGTTATGTTAAATATTAAGTGTGAGCTGAATAATAAAAACTAAAAATAAGTTATTCAAAGTTAATATACTGTTTCAACTATGCTTAAATAAATTCCTAAAATGTATTTGGTTTGTGTTTAATTTGTGTAAACTAAAATTATTCAAATTTGAAATCAACCTATTTTTTAATTATTTTCTCAAGTACTACAGGAGTGAGTCAGTCTCTGCTTTCGGCAGAGAGAGGCTTTAAATTCATTCATACTAACTAATTAGACATTCATCCACTCTATAGTCAGCAACTGAATGCACAGGCCTTCGATGAGGGATGATATAGATGAGGAGGAGGAAAACTAGTGTACTTGATGGCTTTCTTTAGCTAGCAAGTGGGGAAAACACAGACATATATAAAATTTCACAGTGAGAAATGTAACAAAGGAGTTGTATTGTCTTCAAAGAGCATAGACTAGTGAGACTTGAACCAGCAAAGGCAGAGCTCCCCAGAGAAGTAAAGAATAAGATGTGATCTATAGAAGGAGTTGGAGGAAGCCCAGGATAAGTAGAGATTACAGAATTCAGGGAGACAAGGGGTCATGAAGAGGGAGCGGCCAGCAGGGTCAACTGATGCTAAGAGAACAAGAAAGATGAGGACTGAAAACCTTCAATAGATTCAGCAGCATGGTGACATTAACAGGAGAGTCTAGGATGGTTTTGAAACAGAAACCATATCAGATAGTCTAAAGAGTGAACAGAAACAAGGAACTGGAGACAGGGTGTGTATACAATTCTTTCAAGAAGTTTGACTGCAAAAGAAATGAAAGAATAAGTTGGAGATTTTTGTAGGACTGGGAGTGGTTGTTTTGTTTCTTGTTCTTGTTAATGGAAGAAGCCTGAACCTGTTTAAAAACCGAGGGGATAATTATGATAGAGAGTTTGGATGTATAACAGAGAAATATTATTGAAAGTATAAGATTCACAAGTTGGTGGGGGAAGAGGATAGAGCAGAAGATAGGATCATATGTTCAGCATAAGAATGTGAAAAAATTCCTATCTTATAGTTTCTGTTTTCTTTATAAAATATGATACGCTACTACCAGACCTAAAAAGATTAAATGTGATGGTCAGAGGCTCAGAGATAGTGGAGAAGATTTGAAATCATGGATGGAATGGATGACAGTGAGGAGATGAATGAAATATACAGTTGCATGGAAGATTTATATGAAGTGGGTGCTCACTCATTCTAATGGACTCATCTTGAGATAATGAAATAAAATGTTATTTTTACTCTTCCACCATTAAAAATATATGCATTTTGGGCTCTCCCTGGTGGCTCAACAGGTTAAAGCACCGCATTATGAAGCTCTCCAAAGCCATTGTAGCACAAGTCCAATCCCCGGCCAGGAAGCTGACTCACATGGCACAACAGACCTCCTCTGATCAGCCCACTGCTCCCCTCAGCAATGCAGGATTTTCACCCGGAGAATCTTCTTTCCTTACTTTTAATTTTCTTAGGAATTTTATTCAGGTTTATAATTTGTAGTACCAGCTATAAAAAATGTGTCCATTGACATGATATGACTAACCAATGACTTTTAGGGGCTCAGAAGAGTTTTTTTAAATAACATTCAAACTGTCTATAGGGTAGATGAGCTCATAAGCTCCATTTTATGGTTTCTCTTAAAAAATTAGAAAGCTGGCTTCCTGGCACCCACAGCCCTAAACAAAACTCTACTGCAGCTTAGTAGTGGCTGACCCCCAGACTCAGCATGTTCCCTCAGTTGACAATAAGCCCCCACCTTTCTTTATTCACTTTATGTCATTGCCTTCATCTACCCAGCAACTGTACCCCATAGAAATTTGATTTTATCATTTTTAATCTACAAATTCATGATCCGCAAGGATTTCCTTTCAGCTTAAATATCTCTCTTATACTCCAGTATCACCACAACAGCTGATTGGGTGATTTTCAGGTGACTGCAAGTTTGTATCCGCAGAATCTGCATAAGTCCATGGTCTCCAAAACTAATCCTCATGCTTATGACCTGTACCCTGGCTTTAGTAACGTATCCACTTTGCTTACCAAACATAAAAAACAAGGGAGTCTACTTTTTGAGTACTTTCCTTTTTTATTTATTTCCCTTCTTTATCCTTGTTGCCAAGGCTGCAGTTGAGACACACATTGTGTCTTTTCTAGGTTATTAAATTAACCCACAACCAATGACCTACACATTTCCCTCTCTTCTAGACTTCATCTAGACAGCCCCCAAATTGATCTTTCCAAACACGGTATCTCTTCTGGCACATTTATTTGAATTAACTTCTCATAATTTTTTCAATGTGTTGGCATACTTCACAATGCATTCATCTTGCCAACCGCTGCTCTGTGGTCCTGGAAAATCTTCTGCCTCTATCATCTAGGTGAATTTCTATTCATCCTCCAAGACATAGCTCAAAAATTCCTCTTCTGGGGTGCTTACCACTTCAAGATAAGAAAGGCAGAGCTGAATGAGTATTCACAGTACTCCAGAGGTGTCTACTTGTGTCTCAGTCCCCTCTGGCCACATCTCCCCAAGTAGTCCTGTAGGATGAAGGTCGAGATCAAAACTTCCTAATCTTGTTACCCTCAGTACTTCATTCTGGATCATAACTGGCACTCAGAATTTTAGATAATTAATGTTTCTGAATTCAGAAAAATGATGATCTCATGTTAGGGAAAGTTTTCTAAATTTTAAGAGAAAAATTATCAATCTACCAAAAGCTTTTAAACCTCTTGAAACACTTTGCAAGAATTAATCCTAAGACTCCAACAAAGAGGACTTAATGTTCTCTAAAACTATGTGTTTGTGTTTGGTGGTGGAATAATCTTAATATTTAAAAGTACATGTTTATAATATCTGATTATCCAACACAGTTGAAAAGAATAAGGATGAGAGGGAAACATGGAGTAGTAAACACATAGGAGAAAGAAAGGTAGATCCATAAGAGAATTAACTACTATAGCGGACCAGGAATTCCTGTCTTTGTGGGACTTTCCAGGTTACCATCAAGGCATTGTTCTTAGCTCCAAGTTTGGGTTAAGTTTGTTTTCCTTTGCAGAGTCTGCAGTTGTCCTAAAGAAATTTTAATCCATGGACAGTGCAGAGCCTCAAGCTCTAGGAGACTCAGTCCTATTGTAACAGGGTGGTCCCTAGGAAAAGGGGAAGTTCCAGGTTCCCTGCCCCGCCCAGAAGGAGGGTGGAGCTGAGCAGAGAAAAAGAAGAGAAGAAAAGGAAGCTGGATGGAGAGCCAAAAGGAGACCTGAGGAATCCACATGGAGCAGCAAGCATGTGATGAAGAAACTGTGCTTGTTTCCTGGCCCTGGACTGGTTAAGGCAGATGTGGGTGAGATACCTGTAGGGAGGTGACTATGGCCGTGTTTATATTGATTTTGATTTTGCTCTTTTCCTCCCAGATTTGTCTGGCCATTTCTGACCCTTTTCCATGGGTCCTAGCCAGAAGGTGCTATAGGCTTGTGGCAGGCTTTCAGGCCTTGCTTTGGGCCAGTCCCTTTTGGGTTGACTTTTGCCCACGAGGGGATGGGTAACTTCAGGTGTTTGATTTAGAAGTTATATTCTTTGTGTTCCGTATTGTATATTCACTGTATTAAAATCCCTTTTCATTAAAGTTTTATATGTTTTGTCTTGATGTGGCGGATGGCAGAACCCACTTAGAGCAGGCAGGTTTTGGGGCTTCAGGGGTGCCCCTCTCTCCCTGTCATATGACAGATTTTGTCCTGAAACAGATGGGGTGCCCTATAACACTATGTTATTTTCTCTATATATTCTTTGAAGAATAGAATCCAGACTCGGATTATACAAGTGAGAAAGGAACATGAACCAAAATTGACCAGTGGTTTTTAAATTATATTTATGGTTTGCATTCATTTGCTCAGAATCCTTTTTAATGATTTAGAATTCAATCCAGTGTAATATGTATAACATACCACAATAGTGGTAATAGTTAATAACTATTAACCTGATAGTTACTATCATAATAGAATAGATACAAAACTAGTTTTAGAATAATAGGCAAAACTTTACAGAAAAGAAATCTGTATAGCAGAAGGTATAAGTAGGCATACCTACTGTAGTTAGACATAAAACCTGGAGATGAGAGATTTGCTTGTGGAATGCAATTCAGTCCCCTCAGTCACTGTTTTTCTGTTGTGTTGGCAAACCACACAGACAAATAGGAGTTGTGGAACAAACTGCAGGACACAGGATGCTGTTGAAGAGCCAGCTCCTGGCCTTTTTAATGATACAGCACAAGTTGTGAGGAAGGAAGACAAAGGAAAAGAGGAGAGAGGTGGAACTAAAAAAAGCTGCTGTGATCTACAGTATTAAGGAGTGTGAGTCTGTCCTGCAGGTGCTTCTCATCTGCTTGATGGCTCTGTATTGTAATTGAAATCAAGCCCTATTCTCCAATCTTATCAGCAAGGCAGTCAACTGTTCAGTGCTAGGGCCACATCTGTTCTCAGCCCCTGGGCATTCCCTGTCATGTCTCCTGCTGCAAAGCCTTCCCAGGATGATCAAGCTTTAAACTCTTGATTGATTTGAAAGGCACTTTGTAAGGTTTGGCTCCTATGACTAATGACCAGGATGTTCTGACCTTGTTCAGGATTTCAGAACTGTGGGAAACAAAATGGTGGCCAAACCGGCTGCTTGGGAGTAGCAGACCTACATTTTTATTCTTGAATTTGAATTTTTATGTATTGAGCCTTAAATAATAGTGACACTTATGTTATTTTCAAATTACCAAAGAGAAAATAATAATGTATCCCCTTGTGACTAATTTAGATAGAAATTTCACACATTTTCAACTATTTAGAACCCAGCAACAAACCTCAAATTAGGGGCCTCCTTGTTGGCCCAAAGGGGTTAAAGCACAGAACTATGAATCTGTCGGCAACCACTACAGCACTAGAGTCCATTCCCCAGTCAGGAAACTGACCCCCAAAGACCTCTCCTGACCCACCCTGCTCCCCTCAGCAGTGTATTTCAGTGGATCTGCCTGTTCTGCTCCCGCTCTGTCTCTGGTGAATCTTCTCACCGTCCATGCACTTCAGGTGTGTACTCCTGTTCTTGTACACATAAATAAATCTTTAAAAAAACTAGAACTAAAGCAAAATATCTATGATGTTGAATGCCATTTTGAAAGAAACAATTATCACAAAATCAAAGTAGTTTACTCTGAAGAAAAGATAATACTTTTTTTTTTTTAAAGATTTATTTATTTATTCATACAGAACTGGGGTACAGGCCAGAGGCTCAGGGGCGGTGAGAGGCTTCACCAGAAACAGAGTGGGGAGCAGAACAGGCAGATCTATGAAGTACACTGCTGAGGGGAGCAGCGGGCGGGTCAGGAGAGGTCTGGCTCGCCATGTGGTCTCCTCCGGGGCAGGCGGCAGGCGGGAATCGTACTCATACGGAAGTGGCTTCAGATTCTCAGTGCTGTGCTTTAACCCGCTGCGCCACCAGGGAGGGCCGAAAAGATAATACTTTTAAATGAAAAATTCTAAAAGTGAGAAGTCAGCAAATCAGAAACAAGGACATAAGAAAAGAGAAATAAACTCAAAAGGAATTTAAAAAATAATAAATTCTAAACTCTATGAGAACCACAGAAGAGTACATTGGATCCATTTGGTCCAAGAAAAATCTTTTAGTCTTTCACACAGCAATAGGTTCCCAGGTCACTGCAAGGACAAAGTCTAATGATGGTCTCAGTCATCCTGTAAGGGGGTGAAGGCTGATTATGTTCAGCATTCTCTACTGGTAAAACAGTGTGTTATGATATATATTTCAGAAAATGTGTCTGATGCTTCAGTTTAGCTGGAAAATTCATCTGTATAAGCCAGTTCTGATACTAAAAGCTAAATGAAGAATCACCACTTATAGAACTGTTGAAGAGCTAAGCTATAGACTTGGCAAAACCTTTCAAGTTATACATGGAAAATAAATGGCTCATAAATAAGTATCCAACCAAATAGCTTCTCTTAGTTTTGTGATCCAGAGGCTCAGGGGCGGCTAGAGGATTCACCAGAGACAGAGTGGGGAGCAGAACAGGCAGATCGATGAAGTACACTGCTGAGGGGAGCAGCGGGCGGGTCAGGAGAGGTCTGCCATGCCATGTGGTCACCTCTGGGGCAGTCAGGGATCGAACTCATGTGGAAGTGGCTTTTGATTCTTAGTGCTGTGCTTTAACCCACTGCACCACCAGGAAGGGCTGGAAGACTTGACTCTTAAATAAAACCTTAGTGGAATTGTAACTGGGTGGTTCCAGGAAAAGGGGAAGTTCCAGGTTCCCTGCCCCACCCATAGGGAGGGTGAAGCTGAGCAGAGAAAAGAAGAGAAGGACTCTGGGTAGAAGGAAGCAGGATGGAGAGCCAGAAGGAAATCTGAGGAAGCCACATGGAGCAGCAAACATGTGATGAAGAAACCGTGCTTGTTTCCTGACATTGGACTGGTTAAAACAGATGTGGGTGAGAGATCCATGGGGAGGTTGATTATGGCAGTGTTTATCTTGATTTTGTTTGTGTTCTTTTCCTCCCAGATTTGTCTGGCCATTTCTGACCCTTTTCCAAGGGTCCCGGCCAGAAGGTGCTTTAGTCTAGTGGCAGCTTTCAGGCCTTACATTGGGCCAGTCCCTTTTGGGTTGACTTTTGCCCAAGAGGGGATGGGTAACTTCAGATGTTTGATTTAGAAGTTATATTCTTTGTCCTCTGTGTTATATACTGACTGTATTAAAGGTCCTTTTCATTAAAGTCTTTTGTCTTGATGTAGCAGATGCAGAACCTATTTAGAGCAGGCAGGTTTGGGGGTTCAGTGGTGCTCTTCTCCCTGCCCTGTATATGTCATTTTCAATTATTTTGATAGCTTGTTAGTAACTCTTTGACTGTGATATTGACTCTCTTAGAGGCTAGGGTAACATGCATTTTTTCATTTTTATAGGAAGTTGCTGGGCTATTTATTTTCCATTTATCCATGACACAGGAAATAGGTGAAAGTTAGGGAAATGAAGCATCAGAGCAATATTCATTGTCCTGGTCTTATCCTATTTGTCCAGTAGGTAATTAGTACTTTGTCATCTTGAATTTATTATCTACTAGAAACTTCCAAATATAACCCATATTTCTTTGATTAATGTTGTCCAAATTTCCAACGACCTGTTTGCAGAATTATATAATTTTCGTATTTTATAATTTATTGATACTGACAATTGAGACAGTCTTAATAGTATTTTATACCGAAGTCAGGTGGTACCTGGCTTTTATGGATAAACGTTAAATGTCCTCAAGAGGCCAGTAGTGCATAGCAAGAAGCTAGTATGCAGCAACTACTGTCGGAGACTGACCCCGATCGTGGGTTGTTGGGGGGAAGAACAGGCAGGATCTTAATGTGGGAGCGGTGTCCATGAGTGGAAATTCCTAGAAAAAGGGGAAAAGGGGAATGTGCATGAGGAAGGCATGGGAATCAGAGTTGGGTGCAAGTCTTCCTGCTCTTGTTTCAGCAGAGGTTTATTTTATACATTTCAAGCAAGCAGTGGGTGACATTAGTATATGAACTGGGCTGAGAGCACATCACCTTTTTAAAAAGAATAGTCTGGGGTCCAATTGACCTTTAGTTGAGATTATAACATTATTTTTAAAATCAATCTTTCAAGGTTAAAACAGGTACATAGATTAACCAAATTTAAGACTAATATTACTATATTTACCACACTGAAGATTAAACAAAATAAAGTCCCTTAAACATTATCTACTACTTACTAGCTTTCATTCTCATTGAGATATCCTAGGGGAAAAGTAAAGTGAGGGCAGGAAGGGGAAATTTTCTTGTAAAATCGATCACAAAAGGAAGTAAAGTTCTTTGAAGACTAATTAGAAAGCTTAAGTGAATTTCCTTGAAGTCTAGACAGTAGAAAACCTAATTAGCTCTGAATAGAAGACTTACGAGAATTTCCTTATAAAAGACTAGATAGTAGAGGGCCCACCCTGGTGGAGCAGTGGGTTAAAGCACAGCACGGAGAAGCTTAAGCCACTTCCGCATGAGTTTGATCCCCGCCTGACCCGGAGGAGATCCACATGGCGTGGCAGACCTCCCCTAACTGGCCCACTGCTCCCCTCAGCAGTGTATTTCATCGATCTGCCTGTTCTGCATCCCGCTCTGTCTCTGGTGAATCCTCTCACCCACCGCATCTCTGGCCTGTACCCCAGTTTTGTATGAGGAAATACATAAAGAAAAAAAGACTAGATAGTAGAGTGTTTTAAGTAGTAGTTCTTTAGAAACTGAATAGAAGGCTATGTGGGATAGTAAAGTGGTGACATTTGGGTTCTCGTCTTTCCAGGCAGTAAAAGAATATGTTGCAGTAATGCCTCGATATTGACTTTGCTATAATAGTCAATTGCTTTAATTATCAGCCAATTGTAAAATTGTTATGTTGGAATGGGATGCACTACCCAAAAAAAGCCAGCCACACCACTGTAAAGACAAAAGGAAACTTTATTGCAAGCTCGAGCTTGGGCTCAACCGCACAGCAGAGACACCTGGGTAGCAGGAAGGCCCAGAACAAAGCGAAGAGCAGATTATATAGTCCCTTTTAGTGAACAGACAGACCTCTGGACAAAAGGGTAGCTAATGATTGGTTTGGCTGAGCTTTACGTGGCTTCCTAAATACGGTAAGGTTGGCCTTAGGCCACAGTGATTGGCCTCCTACACCTTATCTATACAGGAATACTCAGGAATACTCAAGAATGCAGGTTGGGGGGGGGGGAGGAGTAAAAGTTTCCCCTGGAATGGCGGTATTAAGAACATGGCGCTGATTACATTCTTCAAAAATCACTTGACTTCCAGAGGAATTCCTCACCCTGGTGCAGTGCTTGCTTGTCTAGGCCAGGCAGCACCTTATGAGGCTAAGGCAATGCAGTTGTAAACTGAAGGTTGCTCAGAATATTTTGATATTATGATTAAACAAAAAAGGGAGGTCATAACATAAGTTAACATAGAAATTCTGATTTTTCAGAGCATTTCCCCTCCATCTGTACCGTGTCTGGCGACAGAAGTTGCATAGCTTGTGTCAAGCTAACCACAAATAAATACAAGTTAGAAGAAAATGTTACAGTTACCCCCCTGAAAGCTTGATTGTGCTCTTTTACTCCCAGATTTGTCTGGCCATTTCTGACCCTTTTCCATGGGTCCCGGCCAGAAGGTGCTTTAGTCTTGTGGCAGCTTTCAGGCCTTGCTTTGGGCCAGTCCCTTTTGGGTGGACTTTTGCCCACGAGGGGATGGATAACTTCAGGTGTTTGATTTAGAAGTTATATGCTTTGTGTTCCATATTGTATATTTACTGTATTAAAGTCCTTTTGTAACTGGGTGGTCCCTAGGAGAAGGGAAGTTCCAGGTTCCCTGCCCCACCCAGAAGGAGGGTGGAGATGAGCAGAGAAAAAGGAGAGAGAAGAGAGAAGGAAGGCAGATGGAGAAGGAGACCTAAGGAAGCCACATGGAGCAGCAAACATGTGATGAAGAAACCGGGCTTGTTTCCTGACCCTGGACTGGTTAAGGCAGATGTGGGTGAGATACCTGTAGGGAGGTGACCATGGCAGTGTTTATATTGATTTTGATTTTGCTCATTTCCTCTCAGATTTGTCTGGCCATTTCTGACCCTTTTCCATGGGTCCCGGCCAGAAGGTGCTTTAGTCTTGTGGCAGTTTTCAGGCCTTGCTTTGGGCCAATCCCTTTTGGGTTGACTTTTGCCCACGAGGGGATGGGTAACTTCAGGTGTTTGATTTAGAAGTTATATGCTTTGTGTTCCGTATTGTATATTCACTGTATTAAAGTCCCTTTTCATTAAAGTTTTATATGTTTTGTCTTGTTGCGGCGGATGGCAGAACCCACTTAGAGCAGGCAGGTTTTGGGGCTTCAGGGGTGCCTCTCTCTGAATTGAGGTGCCCTATAACACCTTTTCATTAAAGTTATATATTGTTTTGTCTTGTTGTGACAGGTGGCAGAACCCACTTGGAGCAGGCAGGTTTTGGGCTTCAGGGTTTTCCTTCTCTCCCTGTCATAGAACAGATTTTGTCCTGTAACAGATTTGCAGAGGCCTATAACAAAGAGACCCCCAGAGCTCACATGTCTGGTTTTATCCCCACGTGACTGCTCAGCTCTGCCCTCAAGTCCCAGCGTGCTTCTCCTTGTTATTGAGGGGATTAGTGGTTCCAGTATCTGGAGTGGGGGCAGAGTCCATGAAACCTGTACCTGTTACAGCAATAGTTTGATTGTGCTAAAACTCTAACCTCAGCACCATAATCCCTGCACCACCAGGGAAGCTCCCATATGTTAAGTTATTCATTTTTTAAATAAATTTATTTCTACTTGAGTAATATTTGGGTTCTCCACCAGGTATTACTGATGGAGGAAGGAATGCAGGGGAGGCATCGCAAGACTGAGTCACAGGAAGGGGATGCGCAGAAGGAGCTAGTGCAGCAACTGACACAGCCATGATATCAAGGTCAAAACCTGGTGTCCAGAATGCCTGAATATCTGCAGGAGGTCCCAGCAGATTAACAGACTGATGGGTGCTGTGACTGAAGCTCAAATCCAAAAGGTGAAAGATAAGGACATGGAGATAAAGCCTATCAGGAAATCTCTGTCCTCTAGTTCTACACAGATATTCAAATCATTGACTGACACTCCCTACCTTAAGAAGAGGATAAAACCCAAATACTTACTTTATAAAGGGGCAGCTCTTTCTGCCTGCTTGTGTTATGTGTCTTTTTCTCTCCTGTCTCTTTCTAACAATGTGTCTTTTTCTCTCCTGTCTCTTTCTTATTCTTTAAACATAACTGAGTCCCTGTCTCTTAGAGAATCTCACCATGTGCCGCTGAAAGGGGAGATCTGGTGAAATCTTTCCCAGAGTGAACCCTAGGGCCCCGAACTCCAAAAGACATCATTAACCGCCATATGTTAAGATATTTTTGTGGATTCTGTAAGTGAGAATTTTCTTTGATTTCGATCCATTGATGTAGACACTTAAAGTGTCAAGTCAATGCACTATTGTCAGAATCACATTTAGTCAAATTCATTCTGTAAGATTTTCGTCAAGCAAAACATTTCAAATTATTATACTTGGATTGGATTGAGTAAGCCTTAAATTTGATTTTTTTGTTTCTTATCAATTAATATTCTATGTTTAGAAATGCAAGATTATCTTAAAATAAATGTTTGTAATATTTTATTATTATTTGCTTATTTTATTTCATGCTACTCTCATTTCCCATTCAATGAAGTTCAGATTATTCCAGTTCATTGCTAATTGTTCTCCAGGGTAGGTAGGATACTTTTAGATGACTTATGATACTTGTTATCACACAATATAACAAAGGTAAGAATGTTAATGTACATCACTTATTTTAAAATTTTATTACTTTTCATGATGCCGGTTGAATAGCTAGATTTTAATAGCAAATATATGAGAAGAGTTAGGTACACATACAAAATGTAGAAAAACTTTGAGCAGTTTGCTATTGCTAGAACTTTGCATATTGATTAAGAGGTACTGAGAAGATCCTGAAATAAACTTCATATTCATAAAGTAACACATTATGTAACTGACACTTTTCTCCCAGCGTTTGCTGTTAGGTCTAAACAAAATGTCACATTTCCTTTAGTAGATTTTTCATAATACTATTGAATACTATACAGTAAAGAGCTGACCTTGTCTCTTTTCTGGTATCCTATGAACCACTTGAAATTCTCATCTTCCAAACTACAATCAATGCAGAAGACAGTTACTTGCCTATGGGTTGGAATTTTTCATCATCCAATTTTTTTGACTTACTTAGTCAAATAACCCCAGCTGCAAGGTATGAAAAGCAAAATACTTGAGTAACAAAGATGAGAAAATATGATTTTGATTCCTTCTGGGTACTTGTTTATGTCCACTAGAGGGGTCTCATCAATCAACACTGCCTCCCTCTTCTAATACAGCTTAATCCCTAATCAGAAACAGATCTTAGGGCTTATTTTCACCATTCAAGCATTGCGGTTGTACTCATGCTTTGTGGATTTCTGTGTGTAGAATTGGCAACATAATTTCCAGTTGCTTAAACCTCAAGAAAGTTGTTAATTCACTAAAATTGTTTTAATATATGAGATGTGTGCACACCTACATCTACTCACATATCTATAAATATATAGTCATTCACAGTAATAAAAATGAGATACCAATCATTGATATTATAAACAGCTGCCAAGACAGTTTTACTTACCATCATCCTTCCAATAGAGTCACAATCAAGAAGATAATCTTACAATGAGAAATCCAAGAACAAGGATGATACTAGGTGGGACTTTATCATGGTCTCCAATGAAGTCACTAATGCTTGATTCTCCACATCTCTGAACTTGACTCTTTTCTATGTATATCTTTTACTGTTGGATAAACTCTTCCTTTGTGGTTTATTTTTTAAGAGTTAAACTTTTCCAGTTCAAGTCCAAGAAATGAAACTTTTCTCTGCTAACAAATGTACAAAATTATTAGCAATTACCCAAATATGGTTGTAAGTAAATGCTCAATTCAATTACTTTGGACAGAAGGATGTAAAATGCTGATTGGCTTACACCAATTCAAGGTTCACACCAATCCCTGAAACTGAGTGTAAAGAACACTCCATCCAAACCATGCAGTCAGTAATGTACGATTAGGTATTACTCCAAAGAAATCCAGGGGTGTCTGAAAATAAATATTTGACCAGAATCTGACCCGGTAAAATCCCTACAGTTTGACCTCTTCTTGGGTGACGTATATAATTTCTGTGTTGTTCCCAAGTTCTCCCTCAATGTGGTGATTGGTCACTTATTCAGTAGTCAATTCAACACTTCATCTATCCTGCCAGAACCTGGCAAGAAACTGGACAGAGAAGCCATGACTGCTGCCCTAGGGACACTGTTAGTCACCGTGAGCTCAGGGATAAAGATACCCAATGAGCTGAATTTATTTTTTTTAATTTAAATTCTGGGCTCTCCCTGGTGGCACAATCAATTAGAACACAGCACTTGCCAGCGAGCCACAGCCATATCAGTGCAAGTTCGATCCCCAGCCCTGGAGTTGACCATATGGTGCGGCAGACCTCTCCTGACCTGCCGGCTGCTCCCTTCAACAGTGTACTTTATCAGTCTGCCTGTTCTGATCCCCACTGTCTCTGGTGAATCCTCTCATCACCCCTACACCTCTGGCTTATACCCCAGTTCTCTATGAATAAATATATATATTTTTAAATGCAAAGTTAAAAAAAAATTAATTCTATACAATTAGTTGAACCATCTCCCCACTGCCCTCTTGAATGAAGACCAAAGGCCATTTCCATGGCTAAAAGATAAATTTTTACTCATCAAGGTAAGGATGTATAAACCATCTCAACCTATACAATGCTTCTTAGTGTATATGTGCACTCTAAATTAGAAGAATGCACATGAATTACTATATTCTTAGAATGCATTTTCCTATACATCTATTTAATGTTACCCTATAGCTTGAGGGGGAGTAACTAATATTTCACACAATTTTATGATAAAATTATGTTTATGAACTTTGAAAGATCAGGAAAACAATGAATTCCACACATTCACAAACTTATTTTTCAAACTGTAATCAGTGATGACTGAATTTTTTGTCTAAACCTGTCTGGGGAGAATCTATTATCTGGAAAAGGTGTGTTTGTCTAAAAGCCAAGGGCACTCCCTTTTAATGTGCCATTAGAAATATTTCTGGGAGGACTGTTTCCCCTACCGTTGAGCTCTGTGTGTGTATATTTATTTATGTCTGATATATTCATGTACTCACATGTATAATTGTGTGGAGGGGTTAAAGAGGTAGCATGGAGAGAAATTGATGATCTACATGCTTTAATGTTTTAACAATTAAATGGAGGGGGGATAGAAATTAGATACAGGTAACAGATTCACAAATTAAAACTATCTAGCTTTTTCTGCTTGTCCACTTGATAGCTTCAATTCTCATAAGACTTTATGGTAAATGAGATTTGGTAAGTTAATGCAGATAAACTTATACTTCTAGTAGAAACCTATCATAAAAACTCAGCACTTGGAGCTACTTGCCCAAATGGTATTCCATCAACTCTCAGATTACTTAAGTAACACCAGAAGAAGGAAAGTGAGCATGCTTCACAGATGGGGGTGCCTTTGTGTTAACTGACCATAGCCAACACACCCCTGCTTTTCCTACACTAACGTGGACAGATTCTGCTGGATTGCAGTGACCATTTGTACCTGCCCTAACAGGCACATTTAGCCATCTGTGCTGCTAGGACTTTGTGTCTAAACCTGTTGGGCAGAATTGTTTTTCTTGGAAATAGCTCAGGGTGCCCTATAAACCACACCCTCCTTACCACACACGCAGCACAATTTCTTACAATTGCCAGAAAGCTGCTTGTGGTTCCTCACACTGGGAGACACTAAACACTGGTGTGTGCATTTTAATTAACACTTTATGAGAGTAGAGACAAAATGTTCCCAGGAGATTATCTCTTTGTCAGTTTTGACACCTACGGAACCCTAGAAAATAACTTCACTTTTTTTGGGAAAAAATTTCCTAAGGGCAACTATTCCATCTCTCTGCAGGGCTGCCGGGGCCTGAGGCCGAGCTCCCACAGGTGTTTCCCTGGCGCTGCTCTGCCTTCACGTAAAAGAACAAGACCCCTGGTCCTGGTCCTTCTGCTCTCCAGCTACACTTAATCAAACCTTTCTAGAACTAACCAGCCTCCAGCAACTCTGAAACTTTGTTCTTGCTCTCCCTGCTGGTCAAATCGTTCCCCAGAGATCCAATTTAGAACTTCACCTGGCAAATCCTGGCCTTCAACTAGTGAATGACTGAAGAGACCTGTTCCATCCAGGGCAGAAGCACCCATGGAACCCAAGGAAGGAGAGCCTTCTCCCACAAAAAGTTTAACACTTCTGTTTTGCAAAAATGGATGTCTTCCCTGAAGATGGTGTCAAAACCTCACCTGTTTTTTATATTCCTGAATGCTAATTTAAATATTTGTACTTGTCCTCCTGGTTTTGCGAGGGGCTAAGTCTCAGCGCTATGAATCTATTTGCAGCCACTGCAGCACTGAGTTTAATCCCTGGGCAGGGAGGTGACCTACATGGTGTAGTAGACTTCTTTTTTCTCACCCAGTTCTCCCCTGAGCAGTGTATTTCAGTAGATCTCCCTGTTCTGTTCCCCACTCTGTCTCTGGTGAATCCTTTTACCCCCACAACTCTGGCCTACACTCCAGTTCTTGTATGCTTAAGTAAAAAAATCTTAAAAATATATATACATAAAATACTAGTTCTTAAGTTCTTATTAGTGTTAATAAGTATTCCCAGGGTCTCATTGTTGATATCTATACATATGTGTTGGGGGCAATCTGCCTATTTATGACTCAACAACCTTATTTTCCATATTTCTTCTAAGTATTCCCCAACCCAATCCATGTCCAAGTCATTTTAATTATGAAAAAGTGATGCTCATTTTCTTATAATAAACTATGTCATTCTACAACTCACATGATTCTGTGAGCTACCCAACAAAGCAGATTTTTCAGTTTAATTCTGATGGTTCTCTTCCATCTGTTTCTAGCTGTAGTAATTCCCTACACCTGTGTGCCTTGACCCTTACTGTAAGATAGGCTGAGAGTCAATAAATTGCATTTGTGTATGAAGGAGTTTAAAAATAAAGCACACAATAATTAGTTTGGGACTTAGAAGGAAATAAATTATTTTATTACTTTGCCAAGTTCAATAAACACAATTTTGATATGCTCAATGTACAATAATTAATCAGTAAATAAACAAAGACAGAACAAATATCTCCAAAGGCAACAAAGTTCTCTCTCCTTTTCAAAAAACTATAAGGTGGCAGAAATCGCTTCATTTGCATGTGAAGGCTAAGACTTTTATTCACACCAATGGTACAGACTTTAATAAGTATGTTGAGAATATTTAATTACACACAGGTTGTTATTTAATGGCTACTCTATCCCAGGGCCTGGATTGTGAGGGTGGGAAAACAAAGTAACCTGACTATAGAGGAGATGGATGGACCTACATCCAGCAATGTGATATGCTTGGCATTGGTGAAACCATGCACATTTTGTAGAAATATAATGTGTTAGGCCCTCCCTGGTGATGCAAGGCATTAAAGCACAGCACTATGAAACTATCTTCAGTGACTGTAGCATGAGTTCGATCCCCAGCCAGGGAGTTGACCCGCCTGGCACAGCAGACCTCTCCTGCCCTGCCTGTGCTCCTCTCAGCAGTGTATTTCAGTCAATCTATCTGTTCTGATCCTCACTCTGTCTGTGGTGGGTCCTCTCACCTCTGGCCTGTACCCCATTTCTTGTATGTATGAATATAAATAAATCTTAAAAAATATATACGATGTGTTAAGTACCATGTGTAGGTAAGGGCAGAGTTACAGGAATAGAAAGGGAGAAGAACTTAGTTCTGCTTGGCAATAGGAAAAAGAGAGTCCCTGATAGCTACTGATTTCAGAATTGACATTTTACCAAGTCTTGGGGGTTGGTTGAGTCAGTGTCCATCAGAAGTAGAGAAAAGATATTCTGGGCAGAGGAAGCAGCCAAAGTAAGGCTCAGGGAAGGAAGAATTGGGACTGGTGAGTGGGAATGGAATCTAGATGTGCAGGCTCTGGTAGAGGCTGGGGGAAGCAGTCTCATTTAGGTAAGACATCACTGTGAGGTGCCTGTAGACCAGTCTATAAAGACTTTGGTCCTGAAGTATTAGACGACTGTCAAGAAAGTAATCTTGGTGGGCCCTCCCTGGTGGCGCAACAGGTTAAGCGCAGTGCTGTGAAGCTGTCCACAGCCACTGCAGCATGAGTTTGAGCCCTAGCCAGGGAGCTGACCCACATGGCACCATAGACCTGTGTCATCTGCTGTTCGCCTCTGTGTTATGCTCCCTACTCTCTCCTCTGGTGAATCCTCTCACCACCACCTCCTTGCCTGCACCTCTGGCCTGTACCCAGTTCTTGTATGCATAAGTAATAAAATAAATCTTTAAAAAAGTCTCCTGTACTTTAGGGATTTTTTTTTTTAAGATATTTATTTATTCATACAGGACTGGGGTACAGGCCAGAGATGCAGGGGTGGCGAGAGGATTCACCAGAGGCAGAGACGGGGGCAGAACAGGCAGATCCATGAAGTACACTGCTGAGGGGAGCAGCGGGCGGGTCAGGAGAGGTCTGCCACGCCATGTGGTCACCTCCAGGGCAGGCAGGGATCGAACTCATGTGGAAGCGGCTTTTGATTCTTAGTGCTGTGCTTTAACCCGCTGCACCACCAGGGAGGGCCACTGTACTTTAGTGATTCTTAGTGATTTGTAGGGATATCCTTGCCTAATGGCAAAGATGCTTTTCCTCATTTTATAATTCACATATTGCATCGTCAGTGTCTGGTTGCAATTTGAGCCCCTCAAAAATGTGTCGCTTTGGTGTGATGTGTTGGTTATCCACAAGACTTGCATGAGAAAATCTAAAGAAGCTCCTTTCTTTGACTCAAGTTTAAGCATGGTCTACATCCTTCTAATGGTGTGACTGCATTTACCAAAAAGACATATCCTTGAAAAATCTTTTTTTTTGAAAAAAAAAAATATATAATATGAAAAATCTTTTACAACTAAGAATTCATTCTTGAAAAAAGTTTGAATAAAAGTGAGAGAGTCTGCAAACACAGGATATCTTTTTAGGTAAAGAAAAAAAATTATATTTCTGTACCTTGCCTGATTTCCCACCTTTATGACATTTGCAGACCTTTCGACATCATTTTATCCTTTGAAAGAAAGTTGGCCCTTAGCAGGAAGAAGGAAACCCAGCGGGATTTTGTCCGGTCTTCTCTTCATTCCTCATTATGAGCGCCAGGAAATTTAGGATTTTCACACACACTTTTACTTATAAAGTCGGAGTATGAAAATGTCAAGTCTTTATTCATCAGAGGCATTATACCTTTGCCTCTTCAAGCAGCTATTCCAAAACCAATCTGTCATTTTGTCTCTGTTGGAATTAAAACACTTAATTTCTTAATTCTATTTTAGCTGTGCGTTTACTTCACTGTCACTAATGGATAAATGATTCAGACGCTGGAGCTGTTTTCATCTCATCATGTTAGGAGTAAGGATGACAATACATGCTAATTCTAACAAAGTGAACATTTAAATGTGCAGGAGACTACAGGGTGACTGGGTACTTTAAAAAGACAAGAGTTTGCATATAATTTAATTGCATAATATAATTTATAATTGAATATAATTAAAACCAGAACATGTATCTTTAATTTTATTAAGTTTCAGCAATAAGAATATTTTCTTAACTTTTTAAAAAAGATTTATTTATACATACAGAAC
>NW_004567115.1:33344054-33348219 GCF_000260355.1 Condylura cristata | reverse complement strand
CCTGAGCCTCTGGCCTGTACCCCAGTTCTGTATGAATAAATAAATAAATCTTTTAATAAAAAAAAAAATGAAGGTGGGAAGGAGAGATACTGGGAGCAGAGACAAGAGGGTGAGAAACGTGGCTGAGAAGCAACTGGAGAAGCTGTTCCTGGGACTGAGCATCTGGCAGACATGGCAGCTGCCATCTTGATCTGGTGGATTATATGTTCCGTTGTTTTTCCCTCTGTCCCATCTCTGGAACCTACTTTGCCCCTTTCTAGTGGTTCCACACTGGACAGTAGCTTAGACTTATGGCAGCTCCTCTGCTTTGGACCAAACCTATTTGGCTGGGCATTTGCCCACCAGGAAATGAGTAAGTTTTAGAATCTGCTATTACTTGAAATCCTTTCTTCTTTGCTGGCCCCTCCTCTTCCCTCTCCTTCTTTCTCCACCAATTAAATATCTTTCACACTAACAGCTTTGTTAGCCTCCATGTGAGTATGTTTGAAAACTTTTAGAACTTGCCCCTCAACAATCCCCCCACACCCCTCAAACATGTAATTAGTGAGTTTTCTCTTTTGCAATAAGGTATCACATTGTTTACCTTGTCCCATTTCTATATCTAGCACTTACATTGTAGATGACATAAAATAACTTCATATAATAAAAATGTCTCAACAGGATTCCTCCAAAATTCCCATGTATGAATGAAAAGAAGATAATAGTCACAGATCAGGAGAACTGTTAGAAGAGGACAGAACCAATATTTGTTGAAGTCAACCAAAAGGTCTACTCTTGTGCTACATGTTTTTAAATATTACTTCTCCTTTGGAGGGAAGGACACAAGAATGTTTCAAAGGTGAGAATGCTAAATACATAATTTAGGATGTTAAAGAATCTCCAGGGATTCATGAATCCAGGAAACTCTGCCAGTCAAATGAGTCTGAGAGAAGTTTCGTGATTTGCCAAAAATCAAAAGCTGAGATGTGGCCAATGAGGAACAAAGTCCAGGGGAGATGCCTAGAGTTGATTAGCAAGCTTTGATTAAACATTTATCTCATGCAAAGGCAAAGCATTCTGGGCCAGCTTGAGCTGTTGAGATGCAAAAAAGTATATCACACACCCTGAGGAAATTGGAACCACTCTCAGGCAGTGAACGGCCCCCTGCTGCTCCTGATCATGCCATTGCTTGTGTGGGCAGAACACAAGCTCTGATTTTTTTTTTTTAAGGTTTATTTATTATGCATCCAAGAATTGGAGTAGGGGTGGGGGGAGCAGGTGAGAGGACTCACCAGAGCCAGAGCCAGAATCAGAACAGGCAGATCAACTAAAATATACTGTTGAGGGGAGCAGTGGGTGGGACAGGATAGTTCTGCCATGCCATGTAGATCAGCAGCCTGCCAGGGATGGAACTGGTGCTGCAGTGGCTATGGATAGCTTCATAGTGCTGAGACTTAACCCCTTGTGCCACCAGGGAGGCCCCTTTTCAGAATGTTTTATTCAAAGCACAGCATGTAAGCCAGCCACAACCGCTTCAGTGTCTAGTTCGATCCCTCTCCTGACCCACCCGCTGCTCCCCTCAGCAGTGTACTTCATCAGTCTGCCTGTTCTGCTCCCCACTCTGTCTCTGGTGAATCTTCTCACCGCCCCTGCACCTCTGGCCTGCACCCCAGTTTTGAATGCATAAATAAATCTGTTTAAAAAAAAAAAAAAAAGCAGAGCTAGTCTCAGAATGTTTGCCCATGATATAATATCCACATATTTACCAGAGCAAGAATTTTAATAGTCCTCTAGTGCTTGTTGTTTTGTTCAGAATACTGACCCTAACATAATTTTATGTGTGTCCTAGGATAGCATCTTTCTATAATATAGGATTTCATTTCTGTGAGCTATGTTATGACTGTGTATCTTTATACACCTTTTCACTATCTTCTAGTGACAGAATCATTAACCAGCCTCGTAAGTGGCAGCTGCCTTCTCATAAGAAATTTGATTATACTTTCAAAACCTGGAACTCTAAGGACCATTACGATATCATCACTATTGCGCTTTCCTTTAGGAGACTAACTGCATGTGGTTTTCTGCAAGAAGTTCCTTCCTGGGAAGCTTGGACTTCACGGGGTGCTAAGTTACATCTGCAGGAAGGAATAAAGCCACACTGTCTGTTCATTGAATGAAGGCAGAAAACTGGTGTAAGCAAGAGGTGGATTCAAGCATCGATGTCCTCTCCCCTGACCCTCTGCCCTCTGCTAACACCACCCGCTTTGCCATGTATATGGTGATGTCCCTGATAGGTGAATCTTCTCTTCACATTCCAGCTTTCTTTTAAAAATTCCACTGAGGCCCTCCCTGGTGGCACAGTGGGTTAAAGCACAGCACTGAGAAGCTAAAGCCACTTCCGCATGAGTTCGATTCCCGCCTGCCCTGGAGGTGACCACATGGTGCGGCAGACCTCTCCTGACCTGCTTGCTGCTCCCCTCAGCAGTGTACTTCGTTGATCTGCCTGTTCTGCTCCCAGTACTGTCTCTGGTGAAGGCTCTCACCGCCCTTGAGCCTCTGGCCTGTACCCCAGCTCTGTATGCACAAATAAATAAATCTTAAAAAAAAAAAATTCCACTGAATATGAATTACAGAAATACTACCTAATTGACTTTCACACCTTGATATGGTATTTAAAACTGTTAAATTCTTCTTAGCAGCTTTTGAATAGATACTCAGGAACATCACTTTCAAAGCGGATGAAACTCTTATTCACAAAGTTATCCTAAATGTGTTATATCTATTGCTAAAGTGACAAAATTACCTTAAACTTGACACTCTGTTTGTCTTCACAGAGATTAGAAGTGCATGCAGTTGCTCACACAGGACATTAATTAGATGATACCTTTACATTTCTTTTAAAATATACATTTAAAACCACACATTTAGAGATAAAATCAAACCTTTTTTTCTTTCTGATGGGGGTTAAAATGTTTGTTATTCAAAACATTCCCTTGCCTTTTCATTTGGTTTATTTAATAACATACAAAATATTGCTGTAGCAGACTTTTCTACCTGGATGTCCTATACGTATTTCAATCTCAAATGTGCAAAACCGAAGGGCCATTCCTCCAAATCTCTTCCTGCCTCCTGTGCCGTGGTAGAGAGTAACTTTAATACCGAAATGTCACGTTTGCAGCCCTGCTCTCCCAGTCAGGAATGGATCCCAGGTTGCAGGGGCAGTGCTGAGTCCCAGCAAATTGGTTTAGAGAAAGAAATCATTTTTTGAGGAGAAAGGGAACGGAACTCAAGGGGGGCCCCAGGGCTGGTGGAACCTGGCCAGGCAGGGACAGTGACCTGGAGTCCTGCCTCAGGGAATACGGACCTTCTTGCCCTCATGATTCCAGAGCTCCACCACTCCCTCTGTGCTGGGTTAGATCTCCTGGTCTCACTCACTGCCCTAATATCTCCGTGCCCAGCACTAAGTCTCTGTGTCCCAGCCCTAACCTTAAGAGTCCGCGTTCTTTATTGTTCTTGTTCTGGAATGTCTTGTTGTGTCTAGTCCTGGGCATGTTTCACTAGTCCCCTTGGGAATCCGTTGCCCTTATCTCTGGGGCCTCCCTGAACTCTCCTGAAGTCCCCACAGCTGCCTGATTATCCCTAACTTGTCCTAGACCTCACCTTCACTCGCACAGCTTCCCAGACTGGACCCTGGTGCTTAGCCAGGCACCCTCAGTCCTGAGCAGTCACCAGCCCACTCCTTGTGCTCTTGCTTAGACTTCATCGCTTCTTCCCAGGGCCATTGCCAAGCTCATCAATCTATTTCTCGCCAACAGTATTTCTCACTTATAACATAATCAACAAAATGGCCTCTCTGAAATAGAATTCTTATAATCAAATTAACTTAATTAGAATTGTCAGTGATTCCGTTGCTGATGCCGATGTGTGTGGTTATCATGATCAAAGCTGCTGCTACAGCTGCTTTTCATGCTGCAAATCACCATGAGTTCTTGTCTCTTGAAGCTGTAAAAAGGAATTCCCAGGGGCCCTCCCTGGTGGCACAATAGGTTAAAGCACAGCACTAAGAAGCTAACCATAGCTGCTTGGCATGACTGCGGACCCTGGCCAGGGCAGTGACCCACATGGCGGGGCGGACCTCTTCTGTCTCGCCCGCTGCTCCTCACAGTGGTGTACTTCATCAGTTTCC
>NW_004567115.1:33321792-33343619 GCF_000260355.1 Condylura cristata | reverse complement strand
TTCCTTGAAAGAGTAAATATGTTTATTTAGAGGGGGGAGGGAAAAAGACAATGAGCAAAGACTACCCGATATAAAATACGTGGAGAGGTGAAGAGCCATTCTGGACTCATGCTTTGGAATATATAAACTTTCCGTAATTATTCTAAAGTTCCATCATTCTCTCTGTGTTTGGTTAGTCCTCAGTGGTGTACTTAATCTTCGCTGTGTTTAGAATCTTCCTGCATCTTTCTGCCCTCATCAGAGAATCCCCTATAAGATCTACCTCAGAGAATCCCATCCTTACCCAGGAACATCCTCAGTCTCTAATTGGGGGTATTTGATTAACCTCCTTTGAAGTTTGTTCCCTTATCTCTGGAGTTTCCCTTACTCAATTTGTTTTCCTTATCTCAGAAGTCTCTTTTAATTCTCCCGATTGTGCCTTCCTGCCCTAACCCTAGAGCTGCCTAATTAACCCTAATTCACCCTAGGACTCATTGTCCACAAATAAAATCTGAGCGCCTACAATGTTGTTTCAAAACCTTTCTGATACAATCCCTTTCTCCTTTCCAGCTTCATCTCCTGCATTTCTGCTATGTATGCAACAGTGGCACTGAACACAGAGCTGCATAAACACTCCAAATCTTCTCTTTCGACTTTTGCCTTTGCTTTCCCAGCACACACACACACACACACACACACACACACACACTTTTAAAACTTTACTTACCCTACAACTTACTCCACAATGAAAATGATTAACTCTTCAGAAAGGTCTCTTCCCAATATTCTCAACACATGCTTTATTTATTTATTTAAATATTTGTTTATTTATGCATGTAAGAAATGGGGTACAGGCCAGAGGTTTGGGGGTGGAGGGAAACAGGTGAGTGGATTCACCAGAGACAGAGTGGGGAGCAGAACTAGACTGACTAGAATGCACTGCCGAGGGGAGTAATGGGTGAGTCAGGAGAGGTCTACTGTGCCACATGGGCTGTTACCCTGGCCAGGGCCAGCCAATAGTGATGGAGGAAGGAATGTAGGGGAGGCATCACAAAACTGATCACACAAAGGGGATGGGTAGAAGGAGCTAGTGCAGCAACTGACACAACCATACAAGCAAGGTCAACAGGAGCCCAGGATGCCCCTGGGATGCCTGCATATCTGCAGGAGTTCCCAGCAGGTAACAGACTGTTGGGGGCTGTGTCTGAAGCTCAAATCCAAAAGGTGAAAGATAAGGACACGGAGATGAAGCCTATCAGGAATCTCAGATTCTATTCAAAGACAACCTAGGCTCACAGGGAGTGAGCCCCTCCCAGGGAGAGGCTGTCTATATCTGGGCAGTCTCTCCACCAGCTCAGGGGAGCCACTCCTCTGCCCACCTGTGCCTATGCAGGTATTTCTTTCCACCTGCTCTCTCCCTCCACAGGGTAGCAGTGTCCTGCCTGCCCTTGACATGTACCATGCCAGGACTCCTCTGCTCTGATCTCCCTCAGGGGAGGCCGCTCTCCTAAGGCCGCCTGCCTGCAACCATGCAGGTCTCTTTCCCTGCAAACCTGTCCCTTTCAGGGCAGCTCTTCCTGTCCGCTTGTGTCTATGCAAGTGTCTTTTCTCTCCTGTCTCTTTCTGATAAACTTACTCTATAAATCCGATTCCCTGTATTATGAAGAATCTCGCTGTGTACCGCTGAAAGGGGAGCTCTGGCTAAGCCTTTCCCAGAGTGAACCCAAGGACCCCTAACTCAAAAGACCACATCAATAGCTTGATAGTGCTGAGACTTAACCCCTTGCACCACCAGGGAGCCTCTCCACCATCCCCCCCACTCCCACTTCTATTTTAAACTGGAAACCAATGCTTGGCAAAGTGTTTGACACAGAGCAGATAATAAACACATTCTTGAAAAATGAATGAAAGACACAGGATTTAGGTGGATTTGAGAAACACTTCCAAAGTCGTTATTTAAAAGTAATTTGCAAGGGCTCTCCCTGGTGGCACAGCAGGTTGGAGGGCAACGTTGTGAAGCTGTAGGCCAGGGAGGTGATGCACATAAATAAAATCTTTTTTTTTTAAAGATTTATTTATTTGTGCATACAGAACTGGGGTACAGGCCAAAGGTGCAGGGAGTGAGAGGATTCACCAGAGGCAGAGTGGGGAGCAGAACAGGCAGATCAATGAAGCACACTGCTGAGGGGAGCAGCCAGCAGTCAGGAGAGGTCTGCCGCGCCATGTGGGTCACCTCCCGCGCAGGCAGGGATCGAAATCATGCGAAAGTGGACTCCAGTAGTGCTGTGCTTTAACCAGCTGAGCCAGCAGGGAGGGCCTAAAAGAAATCTTTGAAAAAAAATGTAATTTTCAAGTTTTCATAGTAACTTCTATTTCAGGGTAACCCAGAGTGGACTGGGCCGCCTATCTGTGGGGCCTCACCTGCGTGCTCACAATTCAGTTATACTGCAGGTACACACAAAAGGGTCAATAAAGGGTTTATTTACAAAAGGGGAAAGGAAAAGGAAACAACCCTGGGAAAGAGAGCGAGATACAAAGTAACTGGAATACCTTATGGCTAGGCTGACTGAACACAGAGTCACTCGGCCAGGAGAGTTGCTTCCTGAGCAAGAGAGTGAGAGATGCAATTGCGCCCTATTTATCCCCCAAAGTCCCAGAATTCCTGCTAGCTCCGTTCCTGGGTCCTTGCAGTTCTTTCCCTGGTACTGCTGGGAGTTGTAGTTTCCAATCACTGGAGTAGGGTGTAGGATCTAGAAAGCTGGAGTAGGGGGTGGAGTCCATAAGACTCCGCAGAGTTCCTTTAGGACATCCTTCCCCTTAACACTTCTATTTGTATGTCAAATACCTATTGGGGCCATTTTTCCTTTCAGTTACTTGTATTACTTGTAATTCTGATGTTAACTTTTCCCCCAGTAACACAGAAATATATTTTATATGCCTAATACACACAGAACACCTTGAGGATATGCTGAGTCTTGTGTAAAATCCCTACTAGGTCTCAAAGAAAGTTACTAGATATAACTGTTGTTGAATCTCCTTATATTTTACTTTTGATGATATTGGTTAGTTGTTTGCAGGTTGATGTGCTTTTGTAGGACTTTTATCTGAGCTTCCTCATTCTTGAGAAAGAGTCTCTTGATATGTTCTACTTTAGCTGTTAGAAAACAAAGCCAGCTTTTAAATTAGGGAATAGGAGGTTTGAAATGTAGATTTTGTTTGTCTCAGAGTATGTATGTATTTACCAAGCCTAATGAAATTAGATCCTTTAGTTTAGCATAGAAAATCCTAACTCTTTAGCACCTGTGTAGTTTGGCAACTTTGCTTCTGAAGCCTCATTTAGAATACTAAGGGAATAATTGGTGCTTAGAGAGACATTAAAGAAATGCTAAATGCTATTTAAAGTTTTGTGAGGTTTTTTTTTTTTTTTTTCTTATATAGAGAAAAGAATGAGACTCTGGGGCATTAGCTCTGTTGAGAAGAATTAGGAATAGGAGAACTGCAGTCACACTACTTGGTGAAATGGCAGGGCTCTATCTTATAAAAAGTGGTAAATACAGAGGTACCATCATTTCAATCTTCCCCTCTTTCTAGCTTGATGACAGGAGACAAATGGGAGGGGTTATAGATTATTAAAATAATTTATGTTACATATCACGTTGTTGACAATGTGAGTAATTTATTTTTCACTTCAAAAATATTACAGGCCCTCCCTGGTGCCTCAGAGGTTAAAGACTCAGTAAAATCAAGCTGTCACCAGCCACCGTGGCAGGAGTTCCATGCTGGTCAGGGAGCTGACCCACATGGCTGAGCAGACCTCTCCTGACCCGCCCGCTGCTCCCCTCAGCATGTACTTCATCAGTCAGCCTGTTCTGCTCCCCACTCTGTCTCTGGTGAGTCCTCTCATCTCCCCTGCACCTCTGGCCTGTACCCCAGTTCTGTATGCATAAATAAATAAATCTTAAAAAAAAAAAAAGGTCATTACACTCACTGTGATTTCTGGAACAGTAAGGGTGGCAGGCATGGCCTTCTGGCACATGCACAACCATGCCCCCCTCCTGTGCCTACAGCACCTCCCATTTATTGACTCCATTGTACTTTTCCACTGGGAGGACAATGGGAGACCTCAGAATTCTTTTGAAAACCGACTTAAAGTTATTTACTTCCAAAATTAGAATTAAAGCCAAAGGTCAACCTGGAGCTAGAGAATGATTAGCTGCAAAAGCAAGTAGGGCGAATCAATAACTGTACATATCCAAACAGCCAGCAGAATGAAGCCATTAGATTAAACTGTTGCTAGGTCTCCTTATGCTCTGTGTTTATCAGAACCGATTGTGCGCAAGTGCCCCTGAAGCCCACACCTAGCTCACAGAATGCTGACCATCTGAAATTCTCAGTAACTTATAGTATCTTTCATATTAAAAAATTGCAATTGGTAATTTTATGTATGACATGAACTCGGTATATCAGTGTGCTTTTATTAGCAAAAGCAAGACTAAGGGACCTGTTATAGCTGATAGCAGGGTAGTTAGCCATGGGGAACTATAAAACCAGGATTCAAACCATGATTCACGAGCTTCCCGCTCCTTTTTTCGTTTGGCAAAGCCTTCCCGTACCTTGGGCATGGATCCCTCACTGTGCCTGTGTGATCAGCGTAGAAACAGCATATGATGAAAATGCAACTGATGTAATCTTCACTAGGAAAGATAAGGTGATATGAAAACCAACATTTAAAAAAAAGGGAGAATTCAGTCCATACTAAAACCACAATTATCATATGACATCTACACTTTCCCACAAATGTGTTTTTGAGTCATTTAAATGAGTTAACATATTTCTCCAGGCACATTTTCTTTCATGTTTGACTGTGAATCAGTCACAAGCCTGTGGCAATTATCTTTAAAGTACACTTTGACCAACTATCAGTTCTTTGATAACATAATTGATTAACTTCTCCACATAGTGGTCACCATTTTAGAATGGAGATGCAAGCCTTCAGTATCTCCAAATATTTTTCTTTTAAGTATTCCACATGCCCCCTCATAACAATTGTCTGCACAGATTTCTGTATATTACATACATATTTATTTACCCTACCTACACTTTAAATAATTGCTAGAAGTGTCTTCTAATAATACCAGAGATCCTTTCTAATTCTCCATAAATGTGAGCTGACATACTTTTACCCCATGAGATGGAAAACACATTTTTCCACTGTTATAAAGTACCACAGATTTCTTATTTACAATCAAGAGAGGCATGTGTCAGTGTAATAATGTGCCTCAACACAATTAAGCATAATTACATTCTCCAACTGGAAATGATACTGTAGAAAGGAAGTCTGCACTATCATTTACTTTTCTTAGAACATGTTTAGTTGTAGGCTCTGGGGCATGAAATAGCTAACTACATTCATTATTGTTTTGGGCTCTGTAGGCTTCTGCTCACAATTTCCACCAAAGTTACATTACCAGAGTAAGTAAAAAATGTATCACTAAACACTATTTCCCAATATAGTCAAAGCTCACTTTCTTATCAATTTCTGTACCCTTTCCCTGCTTTCCCTGGTAGATGGTTCTTGCTCAGGATTAGCTTCTTGCAGGCAATAATTCCAAAATTAATATGAATATGAAAACAAGAAAATTCTAAATAATAGCCGAGGCTTCCTGAAGAAGTATGAAACTGAGAATTCATGACCTGTGGTGGAGCTTCATTCATACAATGCAATATTACACAGCCCAGAAGTGGTTGGCACCAAGATCCAGTTTTCAAAGCTGGAGGATGAATGGGGTTAAAGGTTAACTGTGATGATGAGCTCTCCCTGTTGACACAGTGGGTTAAAGAACAGCACTGCAAGCTAGCACAGCCACCTCAGTGCATGTTCGATTCCCACCCCAGAAGTGACCCACATGGCACAGCAGACCTCTCCTGTCCTGCCCACTGCTCCCCTCAGCAGTGTACTTCATCAATCGGTCTGTTTTGCTACCTACTCTGTCTCTGGTGAATCCTCTCACAGTTCCTGTACCTCTGGCCTGTACCCCAGTTCTGTATGAATAAATAAATAAATCTTTAAAAAAAAAAAAAGGTTAACTGTGATGATTGATGGCAGGAGGCTATACCCCAGATGTTGATATTTACAGCTATGCAAATAAGCTTACATAGTATTATCTGAATGTAGTAAGATGTTAATCCCATTTCCAGGTAACTTATTTTCAGTCCATTTCTTTTCTTTTTTCTCTTTTTCAATCCTGCCCTAGGATGGACTGGCTGGCTACAGCCAGTTAGCAGACAGCCTCCACCTGTCTGACTCAGTCTGCCTCAGTTGTAGGGAGTTGCATGGTCTATGGTTTGTTCTTCCCAGGCCTTCCACATCTGGGCACTAAAAGAGGTAGACTGGTGGTGCAAGGAGTTAAGTCTCAGCATTATGAAGCTATCAGCAGCCACTGCAGTACAATCCCCGGCCAGGGAGCTGACCCACATGGCACAGCAGACCTCTCCTGTCTCACCTGCTGCTCCTCTCAGCAGTGTATTTCTGTAGCTGTCTGTTCTGCTCCACACTCTGTCTCTGGTGAATATTCTCACCCTTTCCCATCCCATCCCCAACTACTTGCCTTTACCCCAGTTATTCTACATACAAATAAAATCTTTTAAAAATAAATAAAAGAGGTGGACTGTAAGAGTTCCCATTTCTAATTATGTCAGGCACCCTCGTGGCTGCCAAGACATGGCTTTGTCAGTCTGCACCACAGTTCAACATTTTCTCTGTCTGACGTTTCCATCCCCTCCCCTCACAGGGTCCAAGCATTATCACCAGCTGCTCAACCCCCTCAGTCTCTGTTTTTGGAGAACCCAACCTCTAATGAGTAACTAGTGAAGGAATTTCTTTTACAGAAATTTGCACAAAAGAAATCAGCTACTAAAAAAATGTATTATGGACTAAAGCAGAATGATAGAAATCAGAACAATGATTAACTTTGAGTGGTTACTGACTGTGAGCAGACACTAGAAAACCCTGTATTCTAACACTATTGTCTATTTTCCTCCTTGTGGTAGTTGCCTGTATATATAGCTGTAAATTTTGAATACATAAAATAGAGTACACAGGATTGCAAAGAAACCAGATAATTGCAATAGATTATCTAAATATTGGAAATATGCTATATAGTAATACAGGAATTTTGTCATTGGTACCTTAAATAATAAAATATAGTGGTAGATATAATAACTACAATTATTTGAAGTATTCATGGACATTTATAGGATTTCAGTATATGTAGAACAACTGTAATTTGATATGAACATACCAGTGAATTCTATTGGTGGCTTCTTATCTACACATGTAACTGCAGGAAATGCTAAATTTCAGAGATAGCCAAGTCAAAAACCACACAAATTTTTCCCTTTCAAGCCACAAATTACCCAATGACCTCATGACCTTACAGCACCCTAAGTACAAAATATCTGAATTACAGTTATTGAGCTTCTTTTATAAAAGAACTTGAACAAGCATGTGTGTATATATTGTATATATATAATATATACAATATATACCTATCTCAACAGTCTATATTAACACCAATTTATCTTTATATTTAGACATCTAAATATATATTCATGTCTTTATTCTTCCTCCTTTCCCTGTTTCCATTGTTCCTTCACTCTCTTTCCCTTGCTCCTATTTAGGAAGGAGCTCTACGTGGACATGGTAATGACCTTTGAAATCTTACTACACCTGTGTTCAAAGTTTCACTGCTTGCCCCAGCTTCATCAGTAACTGAGCTGTGCCTCCTGAATGAGTAACAAGATAAATACCATCAGTTTCTTCATCTGTAAAATGGACTGGGGGAGGGTAAATCTTTCCAGGGTTGGTAGGAGAATAACAATTTTTTTGTAGGCTTTTATCTTATTTAGTTTTTAAGTTTACCTTATGAACCTCAGAGAATAAAATAATTCTTGCCCAAGATCACCCAGCTGAAATGTTTAGCAGGGTGGTCGCAGGAAAAGGGAAGGTTCCAGTTTCCCTCCCCCACCCAAGGGAGGGCAGAGCTGAGCAGGGAGAAGAGGATGGAAAGGAGACTAGGAAAGGAAAGAAACAGGATGAAGAGCAAGAAGGAGACCTGGAGGAGGTACATGGAGCAGAGACAGGTGACAGAGTTGCTCTGGCTTTTCAGTCTGGAACTGGTTGAAATAGATGTGGGGAGACACCCCTGGGGAGGGTAACAATAGCAGCGCTGATCTTGATTGTGCTATTTTCCTTCTGGACATGTCTGGCTGTTCCTGCCACCTTCTATGGGTCGCCACCAGGGATGCCTTGGACTTGTGGCAGCTCTCAAGCCTCAGTGGCACTGTTTTGGGTCAACCCTGTTTGACTTGTGTCTTTACCCATGAAGGGATGTAATTTTATGTAATTCATTTGGAAATTTGATTCTTCTCCATTTTTCCCACTTTCTGTTTGCACACTAAATGTATTCAAGTTCCTTTCCATTGAAGATTTTACACACTAGAATATGTTTTGACTACATGTGGCAGATGGCAGAACCAATTTAGAGTGGGCAGGTTTGGGTGTTCTGGGGCGCCCCCTCCCTGTTCTGTAACAATGTGAAAGAGATTATCCTCATACTCAAAGCCTTGTTCTGTGACTCTCTTACTATTATCTTCCTTGTTACACACTGTAATATATACTCATTCAATTTTAGTCTTTTTTTTTTCTGCTAATGAGATTATTTTCTTGACTTCAAGTCGGGATGTCAGATCAAGTGGTCATATTTCTTTTTTCTTCTTTTAATGAATGTGGACAGAAGCACTCGTTGTTGAGAAATGTCTCCCTAATAAAAATAGAAATCTATTTATGCTACTTCATCTTTGAGCATTACTAAATTTACAGTCCATATTATGAAATCTCCTTTAAATGTCATTTTAAAAATTCTTATGTCAGCAGAGGAACCTGCCCTTTTAGAATTAGTTAAAACTCTTTAATCACTGGTGCAGCATAAGATACTGTAAGTACTTAAATAATATTCAAATCTCAATAGTGCCCTCTCAAGAAGACTCCTAAGGATTGTCTCTTTTAAAAGTATTAGGCATAGGGCCCTCCCTGGTGGCGCAGCGGGTTAAAGCACAGCACTGAGAATCTAAAACCGCTTCTGCATGAGTTCGATTCCCGCCTGCACTGGAGGTGACCACATGGCGTGGCAGACCTCTCCTGACCCGCCCGCTGCTCCCCTCAGCAGTGTACTTCGACATTCGGCCTATTCTGCTCCCCACTCTGTCTCTGGTGAGGCCTCTCACCGCCCCCGAGCCTCTGGCCTGTACTCCAGCACAAATAAATAAATCTTAAAAAAAAAAAAAAAGTATTAGGCAGATAAGAAACAAAGAACCTTCCTCACTCAAAATGAATGATAAATACAATGAAATAACAAACACAAAGAAATTAGTAAGCAACTCCTAGCTCTTGCTCTTAGGCTCATTTGAATCTTGCCAAACTGAAACAAACCAACCTTGCTATTTATGGTCTTACCATGTATATGTAGTTTCCCACATATTACCAAAGTCATCTGATCAAGTAACTGCCGACCACAACTTCACCTTAAAACAATCCTTGTAACCAGGACCAACAATTTCATTACAAATGAAAGCAACTCCTGCCTATACAACTTCAAAATTTGAGCCTGAAATTCTTCTGAAATGTCTGTTAGAATTCCCTATTTAAATATTGTCCAATTTGGGCTACGTAAACTTGCCTAGGTGAATCCTCTCTTCTGGCTGCTAATGATAAGAAATACAGTTGTAACTGAGTCAAATTAACCAAAAGAGAAAATCCATTGCATTAAGAGGAAGCACTATCAGAGCTGGTTAGTAGAAACAAACTATGCTGAAGTCAGAGAATTCAGGGAAAAAATGAGATGTTTTTAGAGAAGCAGAAAAATTATGAATGAGGAACTTGAGAAACATTAACTTACTGCAGCAAAAATGTAAGGAAGCACACAGTTGAAGTTGACTTACATGGGGCAGTCTCCAGACAAAGTTGCTGGGATAAGTCTCCTTTCCCCAATGAGGAAATAGCAAAGCAGCCTCCAGAAAGACAAAAATTAAAGCTTGACAGTGATGTTTTTTGGAGTTGTTGTTGGGGTCGGAGTGTGCAGTCCTGGGTTCACTCTGGGAAAGGTTTCAGCAGAGTTCCCTTTTCAGCGGCACCAGTGAGTTCTCAGGAGAGTTTCTCTCAGACACTGAGATGTTAGTTATATCCAAAAGGGCAGGTCTAGTGTAAAAGGAAGAGAAGACAGAGCACTTGCATAGACACAAGCAGGCAGAAAGAGCTGCCCTGAAAGGGATATGTTTGCTGAGAGAGGCCTGCATGGTTGCAGGCCAGAGGCCTTGAGGAGAGCGGCCTCTCCTGAGGGAAGTCAGTGATGAGAAGCCCTGGCAGGTACAGGTCAAGGTCAGGCAGGAGGCTGCTGTCCTGCACAGGGAGAGAGTTGGCATAAAAGGAGGTCCTGCATAGGCGCAGGAGGGCAGAAGGATGCTGCCCAGTGCCAGGGCAGAGATTGCACTGATACAGTGTTCTTCTTTTTGGGAGGGTTGCACTTCTTCATGGGGTGGTTTGTTTTTGACTTAAATACACATTGCAAAATTTGAAAGGGGCCAGATTTCTACCATGGCCCTCAAGCTCCATATCTTCACCTTCAGGTCTGAGCCCCTGAGACCCCCAGCGGCAGTCCTATCCCTACTTGGGTCTTGTGCTTTGCGGTCTGGGCTTTGGCACTAAAGGATCTTAGTTCCCTTAGCTGGGTTCATGGCTGTGTTAATTCCTTCTTGCCCAACCGCCAGCTCCGGACATTGTGTGAGCCAGGTTTCTGGTCTTGTGGTGCTTCCTTTCCAGTTTTTCTAATTTATTTTCTCATCAATTCCCCAACTTCAGCAATGTAAGGCAAATAGAGCTCTCAAACATTGTTAACTAAATGGTATAATCATTTTGGAAAAAGTGCTGGTACTTTCTTATGAAATTTAATCTATACTTACCCTAATGATCCAAAAGCTTTAGTCCTACGTATTCACTCATAAGAAATGAGAAATTGGTGTAAGATTTATAATTGTTCCATAATAAGCAAACAAACAAACCCAAAACAGCTCAACTATCTGTTAATGGGAAATAAGGGAATAAACTACTGACACATAGAACAAAATTAATGACTTTCATAAGACATTATCTGAATGACAGAAGCCTTATACAAAGTTGCATAGTGTCATGTTGTTTCATTCCATTTATATAAAACTCTAAAACAGGCAATAGTGATGTCTGCTTAAACTAACTAATGACCAACCAAACACAAAACAGATTGATGGTATGCTGAGACCTCTGCAGGGGTTGGGGTCCATCTGGGAAGTGACACAGAGACTGTTTTGGTCTGAGAGTGAAATTTTGTATCTGAAGAGAAATTCAGGTTATACAGCTATATGCATTTGTCTGAAATTATCAAATGAAGCACTTAAGATTGATTCATTTCATTGTATACAAAGTTTATTTCATATTTCTAACAAGTCTATAAACCAATATTGAACTCTATTGTGTGATCAGAGGTGAAGTGTACTGATGTCTGCAATTTACTGGGAAATGCATATAAAATTGAACTGCTATTTAAGTAGGGATAGGAAAAGATTTGTAAACATGTGGTTCAGTAAGTAGGAGAAAATTAGAATTTAGGTTGTAAATGAATGAAAAGGCCTCTGTGACATTCTTTCTATTTGTAGTTAAATTTCTCAAATCTAAGGTTGGGAAAATACAATACTTAATTAACCAATAGAGAAAGTTATCACCTCCACTCCTGCTTTGATGCAGGCAAAGGCCAATGAATTTTTGAAGTAGGTAGATGATAACACTGAAAATGACCTCAGAAGGGTTAAAATTTGAGATATGTTACTTATGCAATGGGATAATTGCATAAGCTCTAAGTCATCTTATATTAAAATGGGGATAATACTTTGAATCTGAAAGGGCTGTTGGGAGGATTAAGTCAGATGATAGAAGGGGAAGAGGCAGATCTGCCTACAATCTGCAGACTTTTAGATTCCACCCACTACCTGTGAATAAACCAAGTTTGAGCCTCTCCCCAATCTCTCTCAATCTTAATTAACCCAATTTTCAGCCTCATTCCTTCAACCACAAGATTTCCAGGTAAGCAGATTATGTTTTCAATTTGTTTTAAATGATTTTTTAAATAGTAATTTCCAATCACTCTACTGGATTAGTTTTTATAACCGTGCATTGTATTTCTAAGAATAAAATATATGGCAAGGAAACATGATCTACTGTTTCTGTACATAGGGATAATGCTACACTCTGGACAAGGATTATCTTACACAAGTCTGGACTTTTATATAATTATGTACTATACAAACACACCTATGTGCACATAGGAATCTAATAACTTAGAACTTTGAACTGGTTCAAATCCATTTCTAGTTTATGGCATCTGGACTATGAAATCAGCACGTCTGCTGCCACCTAGTGGTAGTTTACCCAAGTTCCAGTTTAAATTCCCCTGTATTTGAATAAATGCCATGATGAATACAACTTTCAATCCATAAATCTAAAACATATTGCCAACTCAAAATACTTTGGGGAGTACATTTCTAGGTTTTTAGGAATCTTTCCAGATGTTTCATTTACTTTCCATGACACAGTAAGTTATTATCAAATGGAAGATAATTTAATGTTTCCACATGGTGCTATTGGGCACTTTCCCCATTCATACCCTGCAAACTCCAGCAAAATGGTCTACTTGCTGCATTTCACATATCCATAAAAGTCTCCTCTCATGTCCATCATGTATAAATCAGGTATTTCTAATGCCTTGTCCTTTACCTAATCTTTTCACTTTGCCCAATTGAGCAGCCTCATTCTCACTCTCTACTTTTAACAATTCATTGTGCCCATTCTCACAGCAAGTGACATTGCAACAATCACCTAGATGCGTCATCAATTTTTAGGGATATAAAAATATGGATGTGCCTACTGGTGTGATAGAACATTATGTTTGTGTTTCAAAATATCCTTTTAACAAGCCTGTCATTTTAACAAATACACACTAAAAGACAGTCGGGAGTCAGCCACTGGGCTTTGAAACAGACATGCTAGCTTCATATCACAGATCTCCCTGTAACTCATTCTGTATTTTGTAAATGGCACACACATTATTAAAATTGGAGAACTAAATCAGGATAAATTATTTGTATGTCCTCAAAATAATTGCCCAATTTTGCTCTTAATAAATAGTTAACACACACTTCTGAATAAATTAGTCTTCTGTAGGACTAATTGACACAGTTGACATAAAGAATATTGTCTGTGCAAGGATTATTAATAACACACGTATCACACATATTATCACATGACCCGGACATTTCTCACCCTCAATTTGATGTAGTCAATCCACTAGTGAGTCAAGAAAACTAAATCAGAAACTGAAAACGATTCAAATTCCATATCTCAGACCCAAATTTTTCCTGTCACATAAAAATAAGCTCTTTAGTCATTGTTTTGATACCTAAGTCTAATTCTTTTGATGCTTCATAATTTAGCTGCCTTTTCCCTGAATCCTTTTCCATAACTAATTTAGTTTTTCTTTTTACATTTCATTGTTTTGAATTTTTATGTTCCCGCTTGGGTTTTCACCCTTCTGTACACAATTTTTAAAAATGATTTCTTTTTATTTTTAAAATAAATATTCTAAGGCACTAAGATGCTGAGTCACAAGTAATAAAAGACTTAAGAATTCTAAGACAGAGAAACTCTGAGATGAAAAATTGAGTATAAAATGAAACAAACATATAAGTTTCTTAGGAGTGTTGAAAAATATATTTGGCCAAAATATGCTTTAGCCAATTGAATTCAGCCCAGCAGAAATTTGCTGACTCTTTCAGTGTGGACCTACTATGTGGGGAATAGAAGGTTGGTAATGTCATTCACATCTGTGATGATGTGTGTGCAATGGAGGTAGAGGGCATGAGAATGGGCACATACATGGGTATACACATGCAAATGTGTAAAGTTCAACACAAAAGGGCAGCAAATGAAGTGGCCCATAGTTTTTTTTTTTTTCTTTTTTAACTTATTATAATTACTTCTGCCCCCATTCCTTATTCATTTTCCCTACATTCCTCTTATAAGTGAAACCATATGATATATATATATATATATTTCTGGCTTATTTCACTGAGCACAATCCCTTCCAGCTCCATCCATGTTGCTGCAAATGGCATGAGTTGATCTTTCTTGATTGCTGAGTAATATTCCATTATGTATATACACCATATCTTCTTGACCCAATCATCTATTTTGGGGCATTTTGGTTCTTTCCATGGCTTACTTATTGTGAAAAAGTGCTACAATAAACATAGGAGTTGCTGCTGTTCTTTTTGAATTAGTGTTTTTGTATCCTTTGGGTAGATTCCTAGGAGTGGAACTGCTGTGGTCCATACTTTTAGAGGAAAGAGAGAGACTATCTAATTAGTGTAAGACATGAAGAAAATTTCCTTAGGACAACTGTTGAAATTGGAGTGACAAACTAAATATAGTATTTGATTGCAACTCAGAAAGTATCCATGTCATTTAATGCATATTGTAAGTAAATAACTGGATAAAAATGACTCATCCTTAGAGAGTAATTTTGATTAACAGAGGGAATGAGAGGTAACAAAAGCAGCATTAGACATACATCACAGTAATAATTACTGCAGGCAAGAGCCAGTGAAAATGTTAAAATTAGTGGATGGAAGTTTGAGAAGTAACAGTGTGTGAATATAGTCTCAAGTCATCCCTTCCAAGATACTTTTGTATTACAAAGGTATAAATAGTGGAAGACCTTGACAGCCATCTCTTTATCCAAGTGATCAAGGTTAAGGCACAACATAACGTATTCCTGATGTGAGAGAGCCCCAACAATGAAAACGATCTGGGAGAAGGTGGTTCAATTCTTCCTGGTCTCTTCTGTGCCACCACCCACCAGACATGTCAGAGGATGGGCCTCAAATGACCAGTTACTTTCAAATTTGAAAGGCACAAAAAATAGCTACATGACCTGTTTGTTACCAGACCAGATTTGATAAACTCTTCTGGGGTGAGTCAGACCTGACTTCAGAAAGCAGCACTGTTGTCTGCAAAATATACTTAACAAAAGCAAATAAAAAGAAATGTCGGCCCCTCCCTCGTGACGCAGCGGGTTAAAGCACAGCACTAAAGCCGCTTCCGCATGAGTTCGATCCCCGCCTGCCCCGGAGGTGATCACATGTGTGGCAGACCTCTCCTTACCCGCCCGCTGTTCCCCTCAGCAGTGTACTTTGTCGATCTGCCTGTTCTGTTCCCCACTCTGTCTCTGGTGAAGACTCTCACCGCCCCGAGTCTCTGGCCTGTACCTCAGTTCTGTATGCACAAATAAATAAATCTTTAAAAAAAAGGAAAAAAAGAAAAAGAAAAGAAACGTTGGGGCCCTCTTCGGTGGCGCAATGGGTTAAGTCGAAGCACTATGAAGTTATCCACAGACACTGCAGCACCAGTTCCATTCCCGGCCAGGAAGCTGACCCACATGGCGCGGCAGACCTCTTCTGACCTGCCAGCTGCAACCCTCAGCATTGTATTTCCATCAGTTCATCTGTTCTGTTCTTGACTCTGCCTCTGGTGAATCCTCTCACACACCCCCGCCCTTACCCCACAAACACCTGTGGTTTATACCCCAGTTTTTCTATGCATAAATAAATAAGTAAATCTTTTTTAAAAAGAGAGAGAGAGAGTGAAAGAGAAACTGAATCTAACCCTCAAAACAACTCACCAGGCTAAATCCAGTGTTCGGCGCCCATCTTCCCTGGCTTATTGGCGTCATCACTTCCTTGAAGAGCTTTCTTCTTAGGCTGCTAGGACACCATGACCCTGTCTTCTCCTCCCGCGCTAGTTACTGGCACTTCTGTCTCAGGATAAAGCTCTGATTTCTGTTCCTCTCCCACCTTCTTCATATCTGAGCCTCTTAGGGCTGAGGTCGTGACCCTGTGTCTCCTCTCTCACTCACTATCAGTGAGCTTAAGCGGCTGTTTCCAATACTTTCTGATCAGTCAACAACCCCACATGTATCCCAAATCTCCAGCATTGACCTGTGCCCAGAACTTCAGATTCTCATAGCCATCTCTTGGTGGAGACTGATTCCAGGATGCCTAACGGGCTCTCCCCTGGATGTGACCACGCTGAGGACTTGTTTCCTCTCCACTCAGAATAGGTCCAGAATCTGAGCACTTCTCACTACTTTTAAACCAGCTCGTTGCTCCCCTCGGAATTGCATGACTTCCTTCTTGATATCTTGGGTCCCACCTATGTTCTCCTCCCCCACTATTTTCTCAATACAACAGTCAGAGCTAAGTAGGTAAACTGTAAGTCTATTGATGATGTATAATTTACTTATTTACTTCTCTGTCTCCCACAGCTAGGAAACAAGACATGCAGGGAGAAGATCTCAATTATATTTCACACACACACACACACACACACCGATTATGCCCATGTTAGAGGAGCCTGACAGACTACATATTCTCATTAAATATTTGGTAAATGAATGCTGATTTCATGTTACAGTAAGCTCTTCATCTCATGCTCTTTCTCATTAACTAAATTTATATCTTGATTAGTTAAGACAAAATGTAAGAAAAAAATTTAATTCAGAAAAAAATAAAAAATCTGTGTCCTCAAATGGGTTGGCATTAACCTTTTGTAAAATGCCAAATTACTGCTATAAATGTAGAGCGCGGCATTGAAAATTGGTTTTAAAAAGTAATGAAATCTAGAACAGAGATTAAGACACCAACTCTGATGTAAAAATTCAGGCAACCTTACTACATTGCATACATTAAACACAAACACCGTCTGTTTAACAATCTCAGCTTTTCTTTACTAAATAGCTTATTCACAGTCTTATACTTTCAGTGGCAGGAGAGTTTCCTAAAAATAATAACACAAAGAACTAAGATTTCTTTTAGCAAAAAGTAATCTGGAGATTTTTTTTTTTGTCAACTTTAAGTATCTTAATGAAAATCAGCTTTACCATCAAGTCAGAAAATGAAGGCAAAGTTAGAAACCATAGGTATTAGTTTTTCTGAACCAACACTTTGTTGCCTGCGGTAACCAGATCTGAAGTCTTCATGTGTGGACTTTTGGACTCGGATCTGTTTTTCAAGCACAGCTTCTACTGTCTCACCGCAGATATCCAGATCAGCCAGCACACTGCTGCAGCCTGGATGTGGGGACAGTGGCTGAAGTCCCAGGGGAGGAAGAGAGGGCTGGTCTGGATTTTCCCATCTGCTCTTTCTTTTCCCCCTCCAAGAAATACATTCATCATTCCTGTCTAGAACTGTGTGTGTCTTGGGGAGAAGACTACAGGGAAGCCATGCATATTTACAGCGTTCTTTCCATTATATTCCCTATTGTATGACTTTGGTGGTGGTACCCAATTGTCTAGAAAATAGTCTTTGAGCTTAAAATATGTATAACATAACTTGTAGAAAACCTTTCTTACTTTCCAAAGAAAAAGTATCTCTTTAGAGAAAATTGCTTTTCTTGATAAAAATAACTTAGTAATTTCTAATCAAAAACAACTAAGTTTTGCTCTCTGACCTTAGGTTTTCCTCAGACCCAATGTTGGCAGATAGACAGCTCATGGGAACAGTTCCCAGAGCTTCTGTGCTTTCTAGGTTGCATGGCAGTATTAGGGTCTCTAATAGTTCTGACTTTCCAACAGCAGCATCTGGCATCTTATTGGAAAGGAAGAAGTAAAACCACCTATTGGCAGGTGACACATTATATATAGTAAATTTAGTGATGCCACACACATAAGAAAAACTGTTAGAATTAATGGGTTAATTTAGTAAAGATGCAGGATGCAAAATCCACTGTTTCTTTAAACTCACAGTGAACTATCCAAAAGAGAAATTAAGAAGACAATCTCATTTACAAGTACATCAAAAAGAATGAAATGCCTAAGAATAAATTTAACCAAGGCCATAAGACTTTTTATTGAAAGGTACAAGATATCAAAGGAATTAAAGATGATCCAATTAACAAGAAAGATATTTCATGTTTGTAGGGTGGACGAATTAACATTATTAAAATATCTACAATACCAAAAGCAATCTACAGATTCTTTACAAACTCTGTAAAAATGCCAATGACATTTTTCACAGAAAAAGGACAAACAACCCTAGTGTGTGTGTATAAGAACTCCAAAGACTCTAAAGAATATGAAAAAAATTGAGACAAAACAACAAAATGGAAGCATCTCATTTATTGATTTCAAATTATATTAAAAATATACTAATAATAATGCTACCTTGCATAAAAACAAAATAACAAAAATAAACCCTCGTATAGGACAATGTATGACAAAGGAGCCAAGAATATACAATACAGAAAGGGTTATCTGTTTAATAAATGGTGGAAAAGGGGGCCTCCCTTTTGGCATAAGGTGATAAAGCACAGAATTATGAAGCTAACTTCAGCTACTGCAGCACAAGTTCGAACCCCTATCAGGGAGCTGACCCACATGGCGCAGCAGATCTCTCCTGTCTCACCTCTGTTTCCCTCAGCAGTGTATTTCAGTGAATCTGCCTGTTCTGCTCCCTACTATGTTTTTGGTGAATCCTCTCACCCCTCACACCTCTGGCTTATACCCCAGTTTTTGTATGCATAAATAATAAAACTTAAATAGAAATAAGTGCTGGGAAAAATGGAAAAACACATGCAAAAGAATTAAACTGGGCTTATACTATAAATACAAATTAGTTCAAAGTGGAGTAAAGACTTGAATATAAGACTTGAAGCCGTAAAACATGAGTGGAGGATTATAGATGCTTGAGTGGTGAGTATGTTGTGGCAAATAAATATCTGAACTTTGTTCAGTTGTGAACTTTCCTCCCTAAGTCATATATAGTGTTGTCAACCAATGTTATCTCACTTTAATTTAAAACAACAACAAAAGACTTCTACAGGAAAATGCAAGCTATTAGCACCTTGATATTGGTCTTGCAATGATTTTTTAAAAATTTCACAGCAAATGCAAAGGTAACAAAGCAAAAATAAACAAGTAGAACTCATCAAACTAAATATCTTCTGGCTAGCAAAGGAAATATTCATTAGAGTGAAAGTCTCCTACCAGATGTAGAAAATATTTACAAATCATATATCTGATAAGGGGTTAAGGTCCAAAGTACATAAATAACTTATACATAAGTCAGTAAGAAAAGCAAACACAATTCTATCAGAAAGTGGTCAAAGAAACAGAAAAGACATTTTCCAAAGAAGAAACAAAGATGGCCAATGGGTACAGAAAAAAGGTATTCAATACCATGAATCATCAGGGACACACAAAACAAAACCACAATGAGACATCTCTTCGTGTCACTTACAATGACAGTCACTAAAAAGACAAGAGATAACAAATGTGTGGGTGAGGGCACCAGAACAAAGAACTCTGAGCATTGCCTGTGGCTATGCAAATTGATGTAGCCACTGTAGCAAACACTGTGGTGTGTTCTCAAAAAACTAAAAACATAGCTACTATGTGATGCAACAATTTCACTTCTGGGTTTGTATCTGAAGGAAATGAAATTATGACCTCAACGAAATGGCTGCACCTATGTGCATCACAGTATTATGTGTAATACCCATGACATGGAACAACATTCATGGATAAATGAATGTATAAAGAAAAGTTGATACGCACACATATACATATATGTATTAGCATATATATGTATATACTGCCTATATATTTATACATTTTTGTAATATATATTAAATATTATTATCATTCAAAAAATGAATTTTGTCATTTATAACAACAAATGTGAATGGAAGCTTAAGGACTTTATAGTAAGTGAAATAAGACAGACAGAGAAAGATAAATACTGTATGATCTCGTACCTAAAATTGAATTTAGTGTCAAGAGCAGGGGGGCGGGGGGCGGGAGTGGAAAGGAGAAGCAAAGGGGAAAAAGAAAAATAAGAGCATATTTACCTATTTTGCATCACATTCCATTACATTTCTAGTACTTTCTTCCAAGAGTCAACGCTTCTTCTCAGCTCAACACATTACATTTCTCAAGTAAACAAATTTTGAGAAGGTTCTGGAGACACCACTGTCCCTGAAGGAAAACTCACTGGTATAGGAGACTGAACCACCATGGATGATTTTGTTTTCTTAAAGGAACATTAGATTATGAGTAGTTAGAAGAAGGCGTGTGTTTCAGCTCTTCATTATTAGCTATATGCCCTTAAATTGTTTATGCTTCTGTTGCTACATACTCACCCTGTTTGATGTGCTAGGCATAAGACTAACAGAATAATATATTCAACTTATATATTAGAATTGTCTAAGAACCTACCATCATATTATTGACTTTGTGGATAGATTTTGGGGACACAGCCCTTTCGGTGACCTTTAGAACACGCTGCTTATGTGCTGCCTTCTTCTTCCACCATTAGAACTGTACCTGTGTATGTGTATCAAAAATAGATTTTGAATAACATAAGTGATTGTCATGATCACAGAGGAACTATTATTAAAAATATTACTTTGATTAAAAATGTCAGTTTTGAGAAGTTTTTAATATCTTCCAACAGTGCTAAACTGACATCATTGACATTTCAATCGTAATTTCTAAAAGTTAGCTTTCATTTATATCTGTATTTAACTAAGCTTTGCATATTGTCAATTTGTAAGACAATGGCTTTCAGTAATCTTTCAGCTCACAAAGAAATGTGTTTGAAAATTAGCACATCATTCCTATATATTCTGAACCAAAGCAAACATTATTCCAATAGATGAATGCTCAGACATTTCATCATATAGTTCATAACGACACCATACTCTACTCATATGAGTTAAGAATATCAAGTATTAATATTTTTCTTTCAAAATTGAGACATAAATTTATGTTCACTATTTCCAAAAAAGGTTACTGTTCACAATTAAGCTTTCCGTGATGAAACTGATATTTTGATATCCATCTCTAATAATTAGAGGAATTTCTCTGAAACCAAGAGTGAATGGCATTCATTCCCTCAACCAAAATCTACAGAGCATCTTTTATTTATAAGATTCTTTGTCTGATATTATCATATGTCAATGAACAAGATAGACATATGTGCTCACAGAACTTACATAATCCATTATAAAAAAATAACCCTAGATCAATACATATTCTCTGAAGCCTTAAATGAGAATGTGTGTATTTTGTGTATCTACATATGACTATGAGCACATAGATGAACGGACACAACACTGCATCTAACCTAAAGCTGTATGAAATTGAGATAAAATGTATTTTAGGGTGCAGCGGGAGAAAAGAAAAGGACTCTCAGCTCCTCACCTGCAGAAAGTATTTGTTAGTGATTTACAGTGACAACAAATGCTATTGAGTCATCATATTTTCTACCCTCAATACTTGACAACCCCCCAAATCTCTCAAATTTTAAAGTTGACACCTTCTTAGGTTTAATGACCACTCAATTTTATAGGACGCCACTGAAGATGAAGCACTCCTCATATTATTTATGAGTCTACACCACTGCCAGGCTCTGTACTTATCATGCAATTTCCATTTGAGTTTTCAGATTTATATGTCAGCTTCCCTCCTTCCCACTTTTCTCAATATGTCTTCAAATCCTTGCTATTTCTTAGCAACAGGAGTCTCTTTTTCTTCTTGGTTCATAACCTGCTTCCTGGGCTCTCAGCTGCTGATTTCTTTTCTTTTTTTAAATTTATTTATGCATACAGAACTGGGGTACAGGCCAAAGGTGCAGGGGCAGTGAGAGGATTC
>NW_004567115.1:33305899-33321692 GCF_000260355.1 Condylura cristata | reverse complement strand
ACACTGCTGAGGGGAGCAGCAGGTGAGACAGAGAGGTCAGCTGTGCCATGTGGGTCAGCTCCCTGGCTGAGGATCCAACTGGAGCTGAAGCGCCTGCAGCGTCATACATAGGGTGGCACTCTAACCCACTGCACCACCAAGAAGGGCCCCTTCTGTTCCTTATTTCTATCTCTTCTGTGTTTACCTCCAATTCCCCATCTTTTTATCAAACACCTAACACGAAAGACAAAAATGATAGTTTATTTTCTTGGAGACGTATATCCCCTGAATTATGTAATTGAGCAGTCATTCTCAGCAGTACCGCTGACCAGGCCAGGAACATTATATCCTCCTTAGCTGGCTTTTTGGGGATAACTTCAAGGCACACGTAACAAATGGCTCCGCGAATGCCATTTCTACTGTAAATAACGCTTGTAAATCTTACTGACAGTGAGATATAACATTGTCAAGAAGAAGGCTGCAATCTTTGAAAACGGTCTTATGAATATGTTTCTTCTAATGAGTTGTAGTACTTTCACATTTTTCTTTAGTTCTTGTTCTTATCAATAATAATAATTATTAATATTAATATAAAAATCACAAAGTAGTATCTTTTATTTTTAAACATATTTCTCATATATTATCCCACACGAAGCAATGATGGTGATGATTATCTGTTTAAACAGGTGCAGCTTCTGTGACTTACCCTCACCTACCTTCTATGTGGAGATTTAGGAAATGAAATACAAAATTTCTGAGATGAGCATGAAATTCTTTTCACTACAAGAGCACTTAATGATGTACAGATTATTTACAAACCATTCAATTTACATTATCTCAAATAAATAAAGACTAATAACAATTCATACCTTTTGCCCAGTAAATGGAATGCACTTTTATTGACACACATTTTGTCTGGGAAAAGAAAGAGTGACAGGCCTCCCAGTTTCAAATTCTTCATTCAACTAGCTAACAAGTTGCATAATCTTGGACAAATTACTTAAATTTTCTTATTCTTGGTTGTAGAAAGAATATCACTTGTTTCACAGAGTGCTTTTGGGATTAAATGAAATACTCAATAAATACTAGATGTTATTGCTATTTGTGATTACTTTAAGAGCTAAGAGCATCTATTCTATAAGCTTACTTTAAAATTTAATACTAATAGATTCTTTTGGGAAATTCCAGCCTGTGATAGTGTGAAGTATTTGAAGTCTAATGGTATTTAATTGATGTAAATTAATCTGCAATTTGTAATTGAAGGCAGTAATATATAAATCCATTTAAAAAGTTCATTTAATAATTTTTCAAAGTAAAAAGTCAAAGAGGCAACTTGATACTTTTGAACACAAAATAATAAAGGCAGCCCAATAAGAATACTTTCTAATTTTACTAAATCTATCATTTTATAATTTAACCTAATTATAATTATGCTAACCAATAAACATTTGAATAGTAATTCTTGGGCACACCAGAACTGTTTTGACTACAACTTCATATGTACTATGTTATCCATAGTAATTAAGCCATGTGGTCATTTAGGCCAGAAATGAAGATTTAATGTTGCATTTATGTTCTTCTGGAACTATTATTATACATTGCCCAATACATTGGATATATATTATATATGTTTTACCTTTGATAATGCATGCTAATGCAATTGTCATTTTATGGAAGCATTATGATTCTAAGACTAGTGTTCTGATCAGGCTTCAAAATTCCCTAGTTGTGTAATTTAGGTCAGTTGATTTTTCCAAACTGAGAGACCACATATCGCCACAGTATAATGGAGATCTGATTAGCTTTACTGAAGCCCTGAAGAGTTACTTCATATTTCAAATTTGATTGCAGATGTTAAGAGTGTTAAAAGCTGTGAAATGATACATAAATATATAGCGTGTATGGCCTAAATGTATGTAATAGTTAGGGCTGTTTCAAACATACAGATCAAGTTGTAAAGTGGAATTTTATAACTTCAACGAAAGCTAAAAAAGACACTTTCTTCCCTCTCTCAAATAAATGCCTTCTTGTGGCACTTCTTTTCAGAACAAAAAGTGAAGGTGCCCAGGACAGCTAGAAAAAGATACTCTTTTTTTTTGGTACTTGTTTTCTTTATCTTTTCCACCCAGAAGGCTAATGAGAGAATCACTCATGCTTCATCATGCTTGCATTTCTGTACACTCAAGAATGACTTGCTATCACTGCTGGCATTTAAAACCCAATGTCTACTCTGACGATCTGACAAGGAAAGAGAGCTAAAAATATTCTAAACTTATGAATAGACTGCCCCAAGTGTTTTCAACTCTTGGTCATTAAATTGGAAATGATTGGACAAATTCAATATTTTATTCTCTTTGGCACTTCGCTCCACAACCCTAATGTTCTGGGGGGAATTTCTATTAATAGTACTTAGCCACTGAATATAATTTTCTTTGGTTGACCTGGGAATTAGCTCTCCTTGTCCCCAACCCTTAGTCCAAATTTCTTTTCTTCAAATGTGGCAAAATGGGTAGCAAAAAAGGATTTGCTATTCTAAGTTTCAGTAAAATAAACCTAACCTAAGAAATAATTGGATGCCAATTAAAGTTTGTCTTCAACCTATTCTTGAATCAGTAGGGTTTCATGAAGAAAATTATCCTTCATTCTATAAGGCATGTAGAACTAAGATAGCAATTACTGATATGTCACTCTTTGAAATGCATATACATATAGTTTTAAAAGTCTGATTTAATATTCAAATAGAGCTCTTATTTACAAATGACAGAAACTGATCTTGGTGCTCTTAAGTAGAAAAGTATGTGTAAGAAGTTAGGCCAAGACTCATGGAGTAAGTGGTAGGTAGGAAACCAGGACTTGAGAACAAAGTAAGAATTAGCAACTCAAAAAAATCAGGTAAGAGCTGTCTTTTTGCAGGAACCATGTTAATAGGCATTTACCATCTTCACTTACTTCAGAGCTAATGTTCCATGTAGAAACATCTAATTGATACTTTGTCATATTCTCATACCATCTTGGATGGCAATGGAGTTTGAGAACATATGTTGTTGTTAATAAATGTTGAATGAGTGAATGAATCAATTGATCAGTGAGTGAAGTTGTTGGATTTATAGTCATAAAATTATCTTGCACTTGAGACACTTCTAGCTGTCAAAATCAAATTTTAAATTAAATTTCATTTTCTGATAGACTCACTGAACCAATGTGAATCATATATCATTTTTTTTCTATCCTCAATTCTGTGAGTCATCATACTAACTCCATTTCACAGCAGTCTCTGTTTTTCCTCCTCCAAGAAAAGAGGGTTGTATGAAATGAAAAGAAAGCAGGATATAATATTCTAAATTACTACATCTGATATTTATTTTCCACTGAGATCCTTTTAAAAGTCCTTTGGGTAATAGGCACAAAAAGCAGCAATATAGAATTAATAAGAGTTTGAGTACATTTATTTGAAAGGGTTTAAATAAACATATATGAACAGAAAGAAGAAAATTCTTAGGTTGATTTTTTTTTAATAGATATTTTTTTTTGCTAGATTTCAGTGAGGATCTGGGAATAGATCACCATGCACAAGGTTTTCTTCTATTAGATGGAACTTATCATCTGCACGAATCCTAAATGAGACTTTACTTTGAAAATGTACCGAGAACACTAACTCTTACTTACCATGACCGTTTCAGAGTTTTGAAATTCAAATTCTGTTTACTTCACAATGTGTTCTTTAAGACTGCAATTATGTTTGATTTTCTCCTGAAAGTGTTGACCTGGGGGAAAAGAAAGAGACATAGTCCATTTTATTTCAAATGCAATATAAAAATCTTTCCCATTTTACATCTATTATTACTGAGCATGAAATTTATTTGATTAAAAAGAAAGAAAAATGGTGATTTTTATAGCTAGAAGTAATATTATTCACTGATTGTAAGTCTTACTTAATCATTTCAGTAAAATAGGATTTCTGTGCAGTGTTGTTAAACTATGTCATCAGTAAAAAGTAATTTGAATGAGTTAATGGGCTATCAATGAGTTAGCTAATAATTTCCAATTAGGCTTTACTTTTAATTATTATATTTTCTTGTTGGTTCACAGAAAAATGAATACTGTAATGTACCAAATTAAATAATAAGAAATTTCATAAACTAAACATGGCAATATTATCTACAGTAAAAGCACAAAAATCTTGATTTTTCTAATCAAATATCAGCAGCATCTAACCAAATACAATCAGTATTGTAAGGAGGCTGGAATATAGGTCCTAGAGTCAATCTGACAAGGTCAGTTCCATCACTTGTTAAATCTTAAACAAGCTTTCTAACCTATCTACATGTTAATTACCTCATCTCTAAAATGGAGCTAATAACACCTAGCTTGTTAAGTATTGGGTTACTATGAAATTTAATTAAAACTGTGTAGCACAAAGCTTCATTTAGTATGGAATCTCAAATGTGGCAAACATTTATTTGCTATTGTTTTTATTTATAGGCTAAGGGATGGGATTTTTAATTTTAAAAAAAGTAGCTTAAAGTAACATAAAGGACAAACTCCTTATTGTCAGTTATCCATGTTAAACATACAAAACATGTGTATATATTGGGTATGAGAGTGGGAGGTGCAACTTGAAGTCTGGGTCCCCTAGTCACTTGTTAGTTTTTTCCATGATTTGAAGCTCCATCAATCAAGAAAAATAATTAAATTAGCTTTTTAAAAATTAGTATTATTTTACATTTTAAATAGTTTCTTAGTTCTTTCAATTGAACTATAATTTTACATTATCAAGAACAGTAAAAACAAAAACCCCATCAGACAAGTTTAGAAGGAAAAAAAAAATTATAACAGTATTAAATTCCCAATCAAAAATATGGGTCATAGACTGCAAATTATATGCTTCTATGGAAATTTAGTAACCTAGAAGGAATATGCCCATACAATTAACTTAGTTTTTATGCTAGGCAATTTTCTGCAAAATGGCTGAAGATTTTTCAGATAAATTACAATGACGAATGCTTAAATATAATCAATGCATATTAAAAAGTAACCAAAGGAGTACTGACAAAAGAATAAACAGATTGCTCAATGGGACGGAATAGAGTCAAGAAATATCCAACTAAATACAGTCAACTGAGTTTTGACCAAAGAGCCAAGGCAATTCAATGGAGCAGCAACAACTGCTGCTGGAACAACTGAACAAAGAAAGAGGTTATTTGCAAAAGATGGGTGAAAACAACTAAACCAACACCATGAATGAAATGTATCTGGATTTCTTGATTTCATTTACATGTTTAATTCAACAATTACCTACTTAACACACTATATGCAAATATAATTAATATAAAAATTTAATATAAAAATAGAATGCATAACAACTTAATTTGTATTATATGTCTGAGTCTATCCGAAAAACTTCTTTCCACAGGGTCTGTATTAATAACTAAATGATCTTGTAACATCCTAATTCTGTCTCTGATTTTGATTAGCTTCCTCCATTCCTAACTTGATTAGTTCCTTCTATAGCAGTGATCTGAAGTCTAGCCTCCTGGCAGTTTTCTCTGAAGTTCATTTCTGTCTTTTGACTAGGGAAAGTTATGATCGGTAACTGAATTACCCCTAAACCAGTCAGCAAAAGAGCAGTTTAGCTGCCAAGAATATTGATCAACACTTTCTTTTCATTATAAATGATTTATAGTCACTGACAAAAAAAAATAGCAAAAGGTAAAGAAAACTTGTTTGGGGAAAATAAAAAGAAAACACGTGTCTAGATTCAGTGTTGTAGGCACTTTGATTGTAAAACATTTCTTTGTGCAATCTCCAGGTATTAGCTCTGTATGGTTGTTCTCCCACTATTTATTTCAAGGCTGGAGCTCACCCTTCCTATAGGATATTGTTCTTCTCTCACATCCACAGAAGTCTTCCCATTGACCAATATCTAACTTCCTGACTCCTTAATTCATGACCTTACTTGTTTACTATCTGTTCAGCCTATTCTTATCCAAGATTATCTTGCTATATGTTATTATAGTATTTGTTGAGTGGTTGTCTTCTATCTGCCTTTCTTCATGAAAATATATGTGCCATTGAACTAAAAATAGATACAATACATTCTTTTTGTTGCTTTAGTGCCCAGCACATAATAGATGCTCAACTAAATTTGCTGAATGAATAAGTAATTATTTATTGTAGTCAAGTGCTTCTCCTACAAAATGGAATATACTCTTAACTAAAAATAAGGTAATTGTTTCTTTAAGAGATGTTCCAACATCTAATGAAACTCATAATCACCACCCTTCAATTGTGATAAAAAATATCATTTTAGTAATTTTGTTTTTTAACATTACCTGTGGGAAATCCTGAAATACAATTTGAAATTACAAGAGAAGTTATTTGTAACAAAATGTAAATTTAGGCACACCTTCAATTTGTCTCTTATCTTTTTAGGACAAGAGTTCAATAGGGGATGGGTTTTATTCTCTGAATAACAAACAGCATTTCATTACAACAGACAGAATGGGGCAACGTTATTTGCACAGCAGTTACCTGAAATCTCCAATGATAAAGTCTCTTAATCGCTGTCATCAGCAATGCAGAGTTGGGAAAGCAAGAGGCTCTGTATTGCTGCTATTTCTGCTTTTTATGTATATATGTGGAAGATTTGCTTACATTTGAGAGTTCCAAATTCATCATAAAAAATGACAGAATTCACTCTTTGAAATATGGTCGTTAGACAATTAGAGATAACAAATATAAAGGCATAGTTTATATTTGAAGATAGTCACATGCTTACTGCAAAACAAGTCTGGAAAGTTCATTCTGTTGACGTTTACATGAAACAAGTGATTAGATTCAATTCCAGCTTCAGAGACATAGACACTACTTCGAATAGAAAGAGTCCATCTTGTCTCTAACTTCCACAAAGAGAATTATGGGTAAGTTGCTTAAGCAGACTGATGTACCACTAACTATTTTCTCCTTAGTGGTGATTAGGGAAGAAACTGAAAATCATCTGCTGATTGTCACAACAGGCTCCACACTGTAGCTTTGTCTGAGGACTCTTAGTAAACAATCCTAAAAAAACAAATGGATTTAAAAATCAATCCAAAATTCTAACCTAAGCTCAGACTACTTTCCCATTTAAACCTTAAAGTTTCCTTATGTCCTGCCCCTGACAAGACATCTTGGGACTGCTCTTTGACTGTGAATCCTGATGTGGAGATTTCTTTCTTGCTTACATTACAGTCTGATTATTTCTCAGTAGACAATTACAAAAGAGGTAATTTTTTAAAATAAGGTAATTTTTAAAATAAGCTTTTTCAAGGTGATTCTAATTATCATGCCCTGTTTTGTTCAGGTATGTTAATGTGGGGATGTAAAAATGATTCTTATATTTTTTACACTAAAAAGTATTTGAAAAAGTTTTCACAGAAAAGTAGCCACAAATGGATCAGAAAATTTTGTTCGTTAAAATCGTACGTTTATCTAATGTTTTGAGAAAACAAATTTTAAGAAGAATGTAGCATGCCAGTTATTTACATAACTAATTCAAATCAGTATGTTGTTGAGTAGTAAGACAAACATCTAAATATACAAATGGCAAGTATGAATATAATTCCTTATCAAGTCACATATTTACTTTTTACTTCCAGTTACAGGGAGTATGAACGAGTTAAAAGCTGAAATATTTTTATTTCACTTCATTTTGTAGAATTATTTGTACAAAAGAGGTTAGAATTTTTCATTACAAGTTCTAACTCTTGATGGATTTAATCTGCTCCTATTAGTTTTAATGTCCTTGGCTTCTATAAATCCCATAAAGCTACAGAGAAGTGAAGTAAGCAGATATTATCTATCATCAAGATATAATTCATATAAATATTTTATTACTTAATGTCCAAGATGCTGGTCAAATTTTCCTGATAATGTGTAGTCTTCACTAAACTCACAAGTCTTAGCCATTCAACTTTCACATCAAGACAGAAATGAACACTAATTGAGAGCCAACATGCAGACACTTGTATACGTACAAGTCAAACATACTTTTCAGAGTTGGGATGTGAGGAAAGAGAAAATATGTCTTAGAACTGGAAGGAAAACAGAAATTTTATTAAGATAGCAATCTGTCTTAGATTATCCTCAGACTAGTCCAATGCTTCAGAAAAACAAAATTAGATTATTTTCCTCTTATTTTATCTTAAATATATTAAAATACCAAATACTTCCATTAACCAAATCTAACACTTAATAATCTAAAAAGAAATTCACAGCATACATAGCCCAGTTTGTATACTGAAGGACAGCTTTTAGGTTTTTAAAGATTTATTTATTAGCTATGCATACAAAACTGGGATCTAGGTCAAACTTGTGGGGACAGTGAAAGGATTCACCAGAGACAGAGTGAGAAGCAGAACAGGCAGATCAATGAAGTACACTGCTGGGTGGAGCAGCGGGCGAGACAGGAGAGGTCTGCTGGGCCATGTGGGTCACCTCCAGGGATCAAACCAGCACTGATGTGCTGCTGCTAGCTTCACAGTGCTGCTCTTTAACCCACTGTAGCATAGAGAGGGCCCTGAAGGACAGCTTTTTACAGAAGAATCTCATATCTATAAGTGAGAGAGCTACCAACATAAATCTCTATAGCCACCAAGAATCTGACATAGTTTGTGTTCTGATTATTACTGTTAGGCATGTCACTCCAAACTTAATGGATGAAAGCAATAATTATTTCATCTGGGAGCATATATTTTTCATATATGTGTTTTACACACACATATACACATATGTGTGTATGTATGTATGTATATATATATATATATAATGTGTACATATTTTTCTGAGTTAACAGTGATCTACAGTTCTGTGTATGATTTAAGGGTATAAATTCACACCTGTTCAAATGTATGCTACCACACCACCCCCACCCCCAAAGCACTCATAATCCCTCACCATAAACCATTGCCCCTTGTTTTATAATCTCTAGCTCCCATCTACCCACTTCTGTAGTTTCATTTCTACAGTCATATTTCTAGAATCTGTTATTGGTTTGGTTTTATCTGACCCTTTGTTTTGTTTTCTATATTCCATACATAAGTGACACCATCTGGTATTTATCTTTCTCCTTTTGACTTATTTTGCTTAGCATACTCTGCTCCAGTTCTATCCATGTTGTTGCAAACAGCGATAATTTATTTTTGTTTTTATAGTGAGTATTCCATTGTGTTTATATATTACATATTTTTAATCCACTCTTCCGCCTTTGGCCATTGAAGTTGTTTCCATACATTGCCTAGTATAAATAGTGCTGTAGTGAACATAGGAGTGCATATCTCTCTTCAAATTATTGTTTCTGCATTCTCCTCTATGCTGGATCATACAGAAGATCTATTTTTAGTGTTTTGTGAAACTTCCACACTGTTTTTAATAAAGGCCAGGGTAGTCCTCATTCCCACCAATAGTGTAGGAGAGTTCCATTTTCTCCATACCTTCATCAACACATTGATTCTAGTCATTTTGGTGTGGGTCATTTACACAAGAGTGAGGGGGTACCTCATTGTGGTTTTGATTTTCATTTGCCTGATAATAAGTAATGATGAATATTTATTTTTTAAATGTGCTTGTTGGCCATCTGTATGTCTCCTTTGGAGAAGTGTCTATTTAGCTCTTTTCCCATTTTTCAGGTGGGGTTGTTTTCTTTGTATTGAGTTGTATGAGATTTTGTAGATCTTAAGTATTAGTACTTTGTCAGATGTATGACATGCAGGTTTTTATCCTGTTCATTGTGGTATCTCTTTTAATAAGACTTACTTTTTCTATGCACAGCTTTTTAGTTTGATGACAAAACTATAATAATAATCAAAACTTTATGGGGTTAGAATAAAATTAGACCTACCAACCAGTGGAATAGAATTGAAAACCAAGAAGTAAGGTGGGTTTTCTTCTGGTAACTTCTATGGTTACTTAATCTACAACAAATGAGCTAAACATACAGTGGAGAAAGGAAAGTCTCTTCAACAAATGCTGCTGGGAAAACTGGACAACCATATTCAAAATGGTGAAACTAGACCATTATCTTACACTGTAGGCAAAAATTAACACAAAAAGATCATGCTTAGTGAGATAAACCAGAAAGAAAAAGAAAAATACTGGATAGTTTAGCTCATAGCAGGAATATAATGGACCAGGCGAGAAAATAATAAGAATAATGAACAGCCATATACCAGAGACATTTGTGGAGGTGGAGTGGGAAATGGGATCAAAAATGGGGGGGCGCGTGGGGGGAGGGAAGTGCATGGGACAATGGTGATAGCACATGGGTGACTCAGTGATGGGAAACTCACGGGGATTACAATTGAGATGAAAAAAAAAATGTACAAAATGATGTAAAAATAAACTTATATTATTAAAAAATTAACACAAATAGTTTTAAAATTTGAATGTAAGACCCAAATCTTAAAATACACAGAAGCAAACATAGGCAAAACACCCTGAGACATTGGGTTCACTGATGTCTTTGGAGACTCAAGTCCAATGGCAGGGGAAACAGAGGGAAAAAATAAATAAGTGGGCTTCCAACAATTCATACTGTTTCTCATAATTAAAAATATCTCATACCTTTCCATTCCAGTGGATGGAAGGTTGGACTCAAGAGTTGGGGATTGAAATCTGGCAAGATCTCAATCACTCATAAGTCTAGGTTTAAACTGGATATTGGCAAGGATTTTAGTGTGCCTAGACTGTACACAGGGTTGCTTCTTTGTGAGTGGTTGATTTTTTCACAGGAGAGTGTGAAGAATCAATGGTCCCAGAGAGAGTGGTGGAAGTAACCAATTCCTTAAGACTTGGATCCAGAAACTGATACAGTATGACTAATATTGTATTCTATTAATGCATCACAGTGCACAGGAATAAAGGGAGAGATAGCTCCCTTATCTCAATAGGAGTAGTGTCAAATAATTTCAAGACCATTTTGGGGGGGAAAATCACCAAAGATAGCAATATTGTTGCCATTTCTTCAAGGATTAGAGGACATTTTCCTAAAGAATGTAAAATTAGCACCTAAGCCATTCAGATGTAGGTTATTGGATAAATTATACAGCAAATTATTTTAATACTAAAAGGGTTTAAAGATCAAAATTGGAAGTCCTTGAACACATTTCACCTTGTTAAAGCCTTAGGCAGGTCAGTTTATTAAGCTGTTAGGTAAAATGCTTCATTATAATATTAATAACTAAAGAAAGTCATGCTTCAAGTAGCATAATCTGATTGCCATGGCATCTGGATACTCGGAATAGTTATCATAAAAATAAAATCATAAGATTTTGAATATCTTCTACTTTTAGGGTGTAAATTCATATCAGAGCCTCTTTTATAAGAGACTTATCTTAAAATAATTCTTGGCAGGAATTACTTGCTCAGAACTAAGAAAATTAGTAAGCATGACTGCTGACTAAGAAAGGAAGACAAATGTTGGGTCGTTAGTGAATTAAAGGGATATTGTAAAGTGACCTAAAGAGAGAGATGAATTATGGTGAAGTGCTTTCCTACTGCTCTCTTCCTGTGTGTGTTTTCAGAAAATCACTTGGTTTAGACACTATGAACTCTGAAATCTTTGGCAGGAACTTTCCCCAATGACTATGCTCTATATGGTATTGCCAAACAAGAGCTAAATGTGGCAAGCTCTACTTTAGATACTGATGGACTGATATGGAATCTGAGGCTTGCTAATTATATTTGTAATATATCTGAATAGAACATACAAAATTAACAGCTTCAACCCAGAAAATTTTCCTCATAATTATAAAAGATTCTTTTCTGATGTCTCAAGTTATTTATGCCTTAATTGATCTTAAATAAAATAAGTCTCTTTACCTTAATTCTGAGCTTCTCAGAAAAATGTTAATAATTGATTAATGGAATATCATTTATTTAACAATTAGTATTAATTATCTACTTTATAACTGGGACTCTTTTAGGCACTTGGGTTATATCAGTGAACAAAATAATGATCTTGACTCTTAGAAATGATGTCCTAGCAGGGAGACAGATAAACAATGAATTTATAACACAAACATATTTGATTACAATTTACTTAAGTTATTGATTTTATATTCTAATTTTTATATTTTAAATATTTTGAGTTTTATAGATAAATGTAAAATTTCTATTTATATATGAAATGTGGTGGTTTTTCTCTGTTTGTACCCTTTCCCAAATACATTATCTGTCCCTATGAGTAGGACCTCGTTTCCTTGCCAGCTGGTTTCTCTTGGATTAGGTCAGTTTGGGGTGAAAGTCAGGCTACTTCCCTAGTTCCTTACTGCTCCTGACTGCATTTGTTTCTGGAAGAGGCTCTGTCTCTGCTCAGCTGCACAGCCTCTTGGGTGCCTTTCTCTTTGTAAGTTGCCAGCTCTCTACACTCCAGAAACACCTTTTCCTCTCATTGCTCCTTCAAGTCTCTAGTGTCTCAATATTCCTTGTCAATTCTTTAACCTTGGCCTCAATTCAGCAATTAGGCCCTTCATTAAAGTCTCTTGAGTGTCTATTCCTATCATCTGAAGCATTTGGCCTCTGTCAAGATTCTAACTGATGTTTGTATTAGATGCTCTGGGAAAAAGAGTAATAAAAAAGATAAGAGGATCCTGGAATTGAAGTGGTCAGAGTAAGCCTTATAAAGAAAGGGGACATTTGACTCCAGGGAGTCCATTCACTGCCCTATTTCATTAATTTTTTATTTTATTAATTTTATCTTAGTTCTGCATACTTAATCCAATTTCTCTACTTGTTCTCCAGAGATAAATGATATCAAATATTTAATGTGTTCTAAATTTGTATATATCAATTTAAATATTTATACAAATAGACATGTAGTTGTGTGTACCTATACATACAAATATAAACATATACATATATAATGCATGATATGTATTTTACATAGCTATGTATTTTGCATAGCATGTATAACATGGATAAATATAAATTATAAATTTCATGAACAATGGTATTTTAAATTTGCATAAGTGATATTGTGCTACATAATACTTGACTTAGATTTTAACTCAAACTTATGTTTTTGACATGTCCTTAATGTACATATTTAGTTAATTATGTTAGCTATTCTGCTGTAGTCTATCATTTGCATATGCCATTTTATTTATTCCTTCTTCAGTTCATGAGGACATTTAAGTTATTTTTATCTTTTTATTATTTTAAACTATTTCAGTAAATATCATTGGACATGTGTCTTTGCAGATTTAAGTACGATTTCACTTTCTCAAAAGTTAATGACTCGCTGAACTGGAGTAGATACTTCATTAAAAAAAAACTATTGAAAAAAATACTTTAACAAAGAAAATGAATCAAATTCCATTTTGCAATCTCCAGGCCAGCAAGAATAAAATTTGTTATATTTTTTTCACTATAAAGTGCAAAATACTGATTCATAGAAAAAAAGATCAAGTCACCCGGCAAAATCATCTTGAAGCACAAGTTGTAGAGAAAAGAAAAAGATTTTGAAATTCTTGACTATCCTATAACTGAGAAAAGGTTTTGGGGACCAAATGGACTCTGGAATGCTTAACACCGTACAAAAATAATGAGCTCCTGATTCCAACCTCTCCAGACACTGCCAGGAATCCTCCCGCCAGACATTCTGAGCTTTACACTTGCTTCTCAGGACTCTAAATCTGAGATTGGCTTCCTCTTCTCCCCAAGGTCAGCAGCTGCAAGTAACTTTTATAGATCATGGAAATGGAGGTTTCCCTCAATTCCTTTTTGAGATTTCCCCTCCCTCCTTTAAGAAACACTTACTGTTTTTTGAAACTTGCAAGCTGACCACAGATCTAAGGCAAACCCAGGAGAGGGGTGCAGAGAGAGTCATAGGGCAGACAGTCGAGCATAAGGCGCAGGATGGAGCACAGGTTGGTGGAGAACTACCGGACTTAATGTGAAGAACTCAAATCCTGGCCACAAATTAGCAGTGATGTAAGAAAATAAGTATATATATTTTTAAAGAAGTAACTTTTTTTGTTGTTTTTGGATCCTGTCCATCTTCACAGCTAGCATTAGCCTATTTGCCTGTCTGGAATGCTGTTAGGAAGACTCATAGCTTGGCTTTTAATAGTCAACTCAATATTTCATCCTAATACTTATGTAAATATACAAAGACACACTTCTATAAGCATGGGTTGTGTAAGTGTTCTATGCACAGTTCTTCCCAAACAAAGACTCCATTCTTTTTTTTTTTTTTTTAAGATTTATTTATTTGTACATACAGAACTGGAGTACAGGCCAGAGATGCAGAGGGTGAGAGGATTCACCAGAGACAGAGTGGGGAGCAGAACAGGCAGATTGACGAAGCACACTGCTGAGGGGAGTAGCGGGCGGGTCAGGAGAGGTCTGCCACGCCATGTGGGTCAGCTCCAGGGCAGGCGGGGATCGAACTCACCGGAAGTGGCTTTAGCTTCTCAGTACAGTGCTTTAACCCGCTGCGCCACCAGGGAGGGCCAAAGACTCCATTCTTAATATTTAGTAACATTACTCTTCCTCTTCCTTTCCCCCAACCCCTACTGATATCATGTGTGTCAAATTGTTACTCTTGGACTACTGTGTCCTTGTGAAATCCTATCAGCTGTTAGCTTTTTATTTTTCTTAAGATTTATTTATTTATGCATACATGAACTGGGGTACAGGAGGTGAGAGCATTCACCAGTAACAGAGTGGGGAGCAGAAAAGGCAAATCTGAAACACACTGCTGAGGGGAGCAGTGAGCCAGACAGCAGAGGTCTGCCATGCGGGTCACCTCCCTGGCCGGGAATCGAACTTGTGCTTCAGTGGCTGCAGAGAGCTTCACAGTGCTGTGCTTTTTGATCTACTGTATCACCATGGAGGGCCCAGCTGTTAGCTTTTTATGCCACCCCAGGAGTTAGATACTGGCAGGTTTCCCAAATCTCAGTCATAAATTCATTTTATCTTTCTCTTTCACTAGCCGATATCCCACATGACCTCTTCACCTTAAGTATTTAACATACAGATATAGAAGCAAATGATAGAAAACATTAGCCATCTCATAACAAAGTAGCTAATACAGTTATATTTCTTAATGAGAAAAAATATATAAGAGGACTGACGGGTGCTATGATTTTGTGCAGATAGATGGGGGGAAAGCTAAGAAAATGGTCCAAATATGACCTTCTAACCTCCCTCCACTCACTGGACAGCCACTTATAATGTGACTGTTTTAGACATCTTATCAGTAGAACCAAACATCCAGTAATTATCCAGATCATCGGTTTCTCTTTACAAAGTTACCTCCTTAGTACCCTCCTCTCCTGGTGTAACAGATTAAAAGGCAGCACTACCAAGCAATCTCCAGCTACTGCAGCATGAGTTCAAGTCCCAGCCAGGGAGATGACTCCCATGGCACAGCAGACCTCGCTGCTTCCCTCAGTGTATTTTAGTAAATCTGCCTGCTCTGTCTCCACTCTGTCTCTGGTGAATCCTCTTGCCACTCACACCTCTAGCTTGAACCCATTTCTCATATAAATAAATAAATCTTAAAAAACAAAAAACAAAGTTACCCCCTTACTAATTTTCTCTGAGTTAGTCCCAAGCTAACAGGCTCATCTATTTACTCTGCAATTTACTTTTGTCCAGGATTTTTTCAATTTGCATTTTCTGTGGTGTAATATCATTGATTCCTTTGTAAATAATTTATTTAGTAGCTAATATTGATACTATTTCAAGAAACATTTGATCTTTTCCAATATTTATAAGCACTAAGATTAGAAGCAGCAAATGCAAAGATTTTATTAATGAGCCAGAGAACTTA
>NW_004567115.1:33298399-33305799 GCF_000260355.1 Condylura cristata | reverse complement strand
CTATATATTTTATATATAATTACACATATATACAAGAGTGACTCTATAATGCATATAAATTTTCGAAATTTCAAAACTAAAACTCTATTAACAGTGTAATTGAGGGCTTAAAGAATAAGTTCTCAGGGCCTTTCCTGGTGGTGCAACGAGTTAAAGTGCAGTACTATGAAGCTCTCCACAGCCACTACAGCATGAGTTCAATTCCTGGCCAAAGAAGTAACCCACATGGCATAGCAGACCTCTCCTGACCCAATGGCTGCTTCCCTGAGCAGTTTATTTCAGTCAGTCTGCCAGTTCTGCTCCTCACTGTCTCTGGTGAATCCTCTCATCCCCCACACTTCTGGCCTGAACCCCATTCTTGTAAGCATAAATAAATGTCTTTAAAAATAAAAAAAAGTGGTCCTCCCTGGTGGCGCAGCAGGTTAAAGCACAGCACTAAGAAGCTTAAGCCACTTCTGCATGGGTTCGATTCCCGCCTGCCCCGGAGGTGACCACATGGCCAGGCAGACCTCTCCTGTCCCGCCCGCTGCTCCCCTCAGCAGTGTACTTCGTCAATCTGCCTGTTCTGCACCCCACTCGGTCTCTGGTGAATCCTCTAACCCCACACACCTTTGGCCTGTACCCCAGTTCTATATGAATAAATAAAATCTTAAAAACAAAAAACAAAAAACACTTCAGCATTCCTATTTCCTTGAGTGGGGTTTGATTCCTTATCATTTCCAGCCTCAGGCTGTAGGAGAATTAAGTTCTTTTCTGATGAGTGAGCAATGGGATCCAGTTGGAGGCAGAATGTGATAGTAACAGCAGTGATAGAGGCTCTATGATAATCTCTTTAAGTAAAGGACAGAGCAAAGTAATTGGTGGGTGTCTACAGTTAATTTCAGAGCTTTTGTAGAAGCTAGAATTGAATTTTAAACTTCTTGTTCAGAAGAGTCAACAACAGTGTGACACCATCAATAATTCATCATTTCAAAAACTCCTTCTAACATATTCCAGGGAGCAGCAGTTTGGAAATGAAGAAATAGGAATTCTCACCCTAACTCTAGTATTTATTTAATATGACTATTAAGTGTCTATACTTCAGTTCCCCAATATTTTGAGGTGCTTATCACCTTTGAGACTAATGCTTAAATTTTGAGTTACTTGCAGCAAATTAGTTTTCATATTTTTATAAGTGATTTGTACTTCACATTGAATGCATTTTCCTTACAAAAATGCAAAATATACTTTTCTGAGCATCATTCTACATGTGTAATTTGTCTTATTTCACATATGAGTCTAACATCTCATCTAGTCAGGTTGTGAAAAGCCACAGATAACAAATATCTTAAATCGTGCTGTAGTTGGTGAGAGTGTTTATTTGCAGAGGCACAACTATCCTATTGAACTTGCAGAAGACATATGATTACTAGATTATTAGATAGCAGTTTTATTCATTGATAGCAGTGGATGTATTAATACCACCTGCTAAGCGCTGTTGTAAATGAAGGAACAAGATGCAAATGAAATCAAAATACAAATTTTCTTTCAAAACATAATTCTGACAGAATTTCTTAATTCTTTCTATGACATTCTTGGTTTGTGCAAAAGAAATGTAACTGGATGGTGTTTATTTTTGCTTCATAGACAATCTCATCAGATCTTTTAAGACAAGTCATGACACTAGAATATCAAGCTGTTCAACACTATGGCCTAGAAAAGTGTTTCTTTTTGTATCCTAGCCATTAAACATCAGAGATTATTAGTTCATACACATATACTTCAGTAATTTATTTAGTGGTATGTGTGATGTATTTGCAGATAATTTCAAGATTGAAATTTAAAGACATTTTTCTGATGCTTGTTATGGAATCAGGATGTTCTTACTTTTTAAATAGATTAATTAATGTTTCCTTTTAGTTTGAAGTAATTTAATTGTTGCTAGCTATACTAGATAGGATTGGATACTACCATGACAGAAAATAAAGCAAAATAATCTCAATCTCACATTATGTAAATATGAAAAGAGACAGAACAAGTTTTATGAAAAACATTCAAAGGTGGCCCTCTCTGGTGGCACAGCAGGTTGGGACGCAGCCCTATGAAGCTGGCTGTGGCTGCTTTAGTGCCAGTTCGAGCCCTGTCCCTGGAGGTGATCCACATGGTGCAGCAGACCTCTCCTGACCCGCCCACTGCTCTCCTCAGCAGTGTATTTCATTAAATCCACCTGTTCTGCTCCCCACTCTGTCTCTAGTGAATTCTCTCACCCCCTGCACCTCTGGGCTGTACCTCAGTTCTTGTATGCATAAATAAACAAATCTTTAAAAAAATTAAACTTCTTGAATTAGAAAATTGTCACCTAACCCCAAGAGGAGAAAGAGATGATACAAATTATAAGATTGCCATTGAGGTGACATAGAAGTGACAGCTTGCTCTACCTGAAGGCCCAGCACTTGAGGCTTAACTTGGGTTCTGGTGCAAACAGCAGTGTCAGCGGAACCATAAGCTCTCCCCTGATTTAGTCCTGTACATAAGCAGTATTTTTCTCCTGCTATGCCTGAAACTCAATTCAGACTTGGAAAGTTACACTACTTATCAAAATGAGGCAGATTTTAAGCAAATGAGGGACATAATAGAAAACTAAAGAGAAATAATCACATGATTTTCATTGTTTACCTCCTCAGAGCTTGCTTCTTAGGATAGTATACAGTTTTCTCAGAAAACATGAATATTTGTCAAAATGTATTTGATCTTCTAACACCCTTAAAGAGGAGGTTTCTTGAACCCTCTTAACTTATCAGTATGCATTTCTCTATAACATTTTTCAATGATTGATCTGTTAAGGTAAGCAGCGCTATGAGCAATCAGGTTTACATGCTAAATGCTTTAAACTGGATGAGAACAATGTATCACAGCATCTTTTGCTCTCATTCATTCAATTTCCTGGGAAATAATTAACTTAGCAGAGTTCACATGTTCAAATTTATCAAACTTCATTCAAAAGGATTCCACTTACTTTCAGATTTTGTGTTTACCAAACCATACCCTCTCTGAAGATACAAATTTGGATCTCCATCAAAGTAAATGTCTTGGTAATACTTGAAAAGCTTTTACTTAGAGCATGACTGTGGCAAAAATCATGGGGATTATGGGTTTGCATCAGTTCCCAAAGGTAATTATTTGATTGTAATGCAAAGTGAATTATATACTAAATTCCCTGTGGCTGAAATCACCACAGAGTTCCCACCATTAGAAAATTACATGTGCATTTCTCCCCAAAGCTCCTAACTATGGGCATTATTTTCATTACTTTTCAACTGTAACAATTCTGGGGCACAGTAATTAGTAGTGAATATAAAAACCCAATTACAAAGCAATTATACTTCTTATAGTCACTGTTCTCTGGCTGTTAGATTTGAAGCCAACCACATCAAGCAAGACTAAAGCCATAATAAGGCCAGAAATATAATGCTATTGAAAGTAATTATTCTTCTTTATTCTAATTTGTCTCTAATTCAAGTGAGAAAACCCAAAAAGCTAATTAGTTCCAAAGGTAAATGCCAAGATCTTTAAAGTGAATGGTTCATGGACCTTTTTCCCCTCTGGAATCCAACTGTCTGGCTCCAAAAAATAGGTAGCAAAGCATCAAGGCATAAGTATGACCATTTATAAAGGACAAAACAGCGGGAAACTTATTGAAATTCTTCTTTTTATTTTCTTCAAACTGTAGGGTTGACAGCCAGGTTTCCTGAGAATTGACTATTTATACAAAAGATGAATTTGAAACATATTCAGCTGTTAATGGAGGAGAAAAAAGTCACAAAATATGAAAGGGTGCACTAACATGCTGATGTTGAATGAAACCCACAGCAGTGAATGTTAGTCTGATTATTAAATACATGTGTTGATTTATGCTTGCATAAAGTACTCATTTGCTTTAAATTGCCATTTCTCCTAAAAGGTGATCTTGGAAAGGGTGGCATTTTGGACGAATGTCCTACGAGTAAAGCCAGCATGTCTAATATGCTCAGGGTGATGTAAGAAGGCAAAACTGGACCTGCATGTTAGAAATGCAAGCCTTTAAAAAAGATCAATTCGTGCCATTCAAAGCAACATGGATGGAGCTAGAAGGGATTATGTTCAGTGAAATCAGAAAGAAAAGAAAAATATGAGATGGCTTCACTTATAGGAGGGATATAGAGAAAACATAAAAAATCAGGGGAAGATACTAATAATAGCAATACAAAATACAAAATAACAAAACAGACAACTATAAATCAGAGACATTCTGCAGGGGAGGGGGAGGGAAAGGATCAAAATGAGGGTGGGAAGAGCATAGGGGACTATGGTGATGGTGCAGGGGGGAATGGCAGGGGAATTCCATGGGGACCATATCTGAGAAAAGAAAGCAATCAATGCCCCCCCCCAAATGAACAATGATGTAAAATATACATAAATAAATTACTTAAAACGTACAAACCTTCTTTCTGTTATTCATACCACCCTGTGCCCTTAAACATTAAATTTAGATATGAACATATCTACTTTCCTACATGACCGTAGGTCTTCTTAAACTAGAACTGTAGAAAGCATTCTAAGAAACATGCCGGCTACCCAAGGCATTTTAAGACCTCAAAATAGAATTCAGGTTGGATTTTCTTATAATAATCCAGACTTTGCTAAAACTGATTCCTGACTACCTCTCTTCCCTCCAGAGCACCTTAATTCTAGATTTCATCATCCCAGATTTTCCCATACCCCTGCCCTGGCATTCCAAACCTTCTTCATTTTGACCTGTCTTCCAGAAGAAGGGCCAAGCTAGGTAATCACTGAGTAGAAACCTGTGGTTTGTGTCCCTCGCACAGTTTCACTAACTGAGGCGTTAAGGTAATCCATTAAGTTCTTTTTACCACAGTTCCTTTGTTTGCAAAATGATCTCACTGTGCATTATAACCCTTTAATATTCAAAAATTCTGAGACTGGCTCCATTTCAATCTTATGTACATCACTTACGAATGGCGTGATCTTGAAAAGATCAGCTCACGTTACTTCCCCACCTGCGGAAGGAAGGGGTCTGCTACTCAGACTTTTGTGAAATTCTAAGGCAAGAACATGCAGAGCATTTGTCTTACGACCTAATTATTCATATAAGAAAGGAGTTGAGAAGGTATCTAGTGAGCATGCTTAGGTCCTCAGATACCTGTACACACAGAAACAAAGAGTGTGGGAAATGTGCAAAGTGCATTCAAAATAGGAGTTACCAAAAGTTGGTAATATTTCACAGGCTTCCTTCAATACTAGTGAGACTAGCTTTATGCAGGAAATGTGCTTGATTTTAGGGTAGCACGCTGAATCCACACCCCACATCTTTCTCAAAAAAAAGTATTTATTGGCAAAATTTGATCCTATCTGCATTTCCAGAAGTAAGCACTGGTTAGTTTAAGCCAGTAAACAGGTACCATCAGTTAACCAAAACTGATTGCTTAAAAATGGATTTGTAACCCACTTGGATATTGGCACACAAGAAAATGTGTATTGGGCCCTCCCTGGTGGTGCAATGAGTAGGACGCCACACTGCAAGCTGGTCGCAGCCGCTTCAGTGCAAGTTCGATCCCCAGCCCAGAGGCGACTCACATGGTGTGGCAGACCTCTCCTGACCTGCCCGCTGCTCCCCTCAGCATGTACTTCATCAGTTGCCCTGTTCTGCTCTCCACTCTGTCTCTGGTGAATCCTCTCACTGCCCCTGTACCTCCAGCCTGTACCCCAGCTCTATATGCATAAATAAATAAATCTTAAAAAAAAAAAAAGGAAAATGTGTATTGAGCATTTGAAGAAACAATGAAACAATGTCTTCTTTCACCAGAAATCTACCAAAAATTCCATCTTTTTACAAGTGTGAATATGGTCACTGGCAGCAAATGGAAACCATTTATAATTGTAGGGGCTGGAAGAGTATTTCCCTTATACCTAGGCTGGCTGAGTAATCAAAATAACATCAGGCAGATAATCCAGAGATAAAACCAAATTTAGTTACATGTGTTCGAAGAATCTACATGAATGTAAACTCTGGAGTAAACAGAATAAAACAGAGGTTTATATGCTGAGCTAAGGAGTGGAAGGAGTGCCTAGGACTAAGTGGAGGGAAACTCAAATGAGAAAAACTAAATGTTCTGCAACTCACTGTCTCTCTGTCAGATAGATAGCTTTCTCAGTCTGGAAGTTTATTTCTGGAGATAACTCGAAATATGGATTATTCCTTCAGTCTTTATTCTTCTGGGTAATTATAGGAGTGATAACAGTTTCTCATAATACCCATAGTGCTTCAATTGTCCTAAGCTGAAAATAATGTGCCTACCAAGTTAACCAGTCTTGAGAAGGCCTGGTCTGGACCTTATGGGGAGTATCTTGGAGAGGGCTCCCTCTTATCAAGCTTTAGGATAATAAAGGTGTCAAGTCAAAGATTGCCCTGTTGAGTTTCTGGATCAAGACCCCTCCAGGTCTTAGACTAATTCTTGATTTTATTTTATAGGAACCAAGAAATCACTGTGTAATCTAGTAGGAGCTAGGTTTCTTTTAGGTGGTAGTAAAAACATCCTAACTGATTCAGTGATGGAATAGTATTGCCTCTTCAGTAGAAACAGAAGTAAGTAATTTTGCTTAATGCAAGGATATGTATCTGTATGAAGCCTCAGTTCTGAGTGAGTGCTTGCAGAAGCACAGAGAAGCGCTTTGTGTTGGAAAAGACAGAGGAAGTAGAATAGAAGTGCTGTGTTGCAAGAAATTTCTAGGCAATGGGACCAATGCCTCATTTCTGCAGCACATCATCTTTTCATTCAATTAACTGCTAACTCTTTCTGAAGATGGAGCATCCCAGTTGGACTTCAATGTCATCCTGATTGTTGATGATGTAAGACTAATGTCTTACTGGAAGATATTGTCATAACTTTATTTGAACTGAATGAAGAGCTCTAAGATGTTCTAGAAATAAAGAACATCATCAAAGGTAAGAGAGGAAATGGGTTTTTTGTTGTTGTTGTTGTTGCTGTATTGTTTTATTGTCCTTTGTTTCAGCAAAGAAGTCCAGGAACTATATGCTAAATTACATTTTGAAAAGTTACTGTCTGGGATTACTGAACATTTTTTATAGTGTTCTGCTTTATCTGACTTACATCAGCCCACAGACCCGAGGTAAAGGGGTGTTCTACTCTAAAGACCAAGCAGAGTTGAGTGTGTTGTGTGTGGAGGCTACAGCATGATCCGTAAATGTGAGCAGGCATCTCTAACAGAGAATCTAGGATTACTGCTGAGTGCACAGTCAACAGAGGATCAGGACTGGGCTCACAGTGGTGCCAGTTGGATATGAGTTTTCCTACAGAAATGCCAAAGGAAAAATCCAATAGTGGTAGTTTTTTTTTTTTTTT
>NW_004567115.1:33261194-33298109 GCF_000260355.1 Condylura cristata | reverse complement strand
AAAGATTGGATTGGTTTTCGAGATTCATGTGTGAAATTATGGAATTGGGGTTTCTCTCCCCCTCCATCATAATTTCTCTTTAGTTTTAGAGTTAAGAGGTCTGAGTTAATGTATGTGAAGAGTAGGAAAAAATCTAGCTCATGGTAAACACTACAAGTGGTAGCTGTTAGTATTCTTACTGTAGAACAAAACTAGCTGAATCCCAGAGGTAGGAAATCCTCTGGGCCACGGGCCTGGGACTGTTAGTACACTCAACCCTGCATGACCTTTCTAGATTCTTCCTTCAAAAATGACCATTATTTCCAGGCATTTCCTCTGAAGCCATCAATTCCACAGGCAGAGACATGAATGCAGATAGATGGAGGGCCAGGGAGAGGTGGCAGAAGGTCACTTCCTTTCTCATCTATAAAGATATTTGGCCAGCTGCCCTTGTCAGGCCTGAGAGCTTAGGCCTGATGCTCTTGAGTGCAGGTACAATCGACTGTGTTAAACCTGGGATTTGTGGAGGAAGTTCTGAAGTAGAAAGGTCCTGGCATTGTGTGGGGGTATTGTCTCAGACTCTGAATGTTCTCTGGAGTACAATATCAGTCAGTGCCACCTCAGTCCCTTTCAACACTAAGCTGCTCTTGTCTACCACAGGCTCCCAGGATGGCTCCTATGGTGCATGGTCTGGAGATGATAGCTGACTCACCTTGGTTGAAATGTAGGAAAGGTGGAAGAAAGATAAAAGTAATTGTTGGCTAAGAGGAGGACTACATACACAAATACAAAGTACAAATGAGACTTAAGGGACTATGACATGTACAGGAACATTCCAGAAAGATCAATTATTCAGAGAACTTCATGATTCAAGCAACTATATTAAGACCTTTCTGGTCATTGGAAATATAATTCAATTTCAGATAATTTAACATCATAGTGAAAAAGAAATCTAGAAAAATAAGAATTATGTAAATTAGTGCACATTGAAAAGGCTGTGTGATTTTAAATCAGGATCTATCCTTCTGCTATGGAAAAGCCAGTATGTTTAGGGTAAAGTTTACAGAGTGGGGACCCTCAATATTACCCCTTCCTTATCCTCTGGATCCTCTGTGACTAGGGTGTTTGGGGGCAAACTGTGCCTATGTTGGTGGTCTGGCAGTGGCTGATAGAAACCAACACACCTCTGTTCTAATCTGATTCAGATTCTCTCCTGAGCAAGTATGTACTGTCTACACAAAGAGGAAATAGTCAGTTCTCCTCAGATGCTTCAGTCTGTCCTAAGAGGCCCCACAGGCCTGGGGACTCTCATTGTGAGCCATTTTCCATCAAGGATAGAATCTCGGGACCTGGTTTCTCTGAAGTGGGTTTCAACTTGAGAAAGCAAAGCACCCTGTTCTTCTCAGGTGGGTCCCCAAAGAGGTCTAGTAGAATCTTCTAGGGATGTTCTACCCAGAACTGAAAGATGGGAGCTATGATCGCCTAAACTTTAAGTCAATCACCTCTCCACACATATTGCTTGACATTTGGGCAGGAGCCACCATCACTTTTTTGTTTTGGTTACCAGAGACAAAAGTAGCCACTTCCTTCATGAAAAATTAAGTTGTAAACAAAACTCAGAGTGGCTCTTCCTTCTGATTATTGTATGTTTTTGGTGTAATATCCTGAGTCAGAATAACAGTGATGGCCTCTATAGTGACATCAAATCATGTCTGATCATGAGTTTTTTTTTTTACCACCTCTCAGTTTGTAAATGATTAGCAGCTCCACAGTACCACCAAAAAATTTTAAACTCTTTGGCATGATCCACTAAGCCCCTTGTATTCTGGTCTCAATTAACTTCTGAATCATATCCTCCAAAATTTTTCTTTTGCATCATAAATTCCACCATGGGGGAATATCTTGCCTGACTTCAAACATGCCAGGCTTCTCTGTGCCTTCTGTTTCCCTCAACATAGCAACAAGCATCAGCACTGGCATGAATGAGGGGCCTTTTTAGAAATGTTGACTCCAAGGTGCCTCTGAAATCAAATGTGTGGTCATTTGACCAAGGAATTTGCATTTTTAAAAAGATTTATTTATCCCTGCATACAGAGCTGGGGTACAGGCCAGAGGTGCAGGGGCGGTGAGAGGATTCACCAGAGACAGAGTGGGGAGCAGAACAAGCAGATCAATAAAATGCACTGCTGAGGGGAGCAGCGGGTGAGACAGGAGAGGTCTGCTGAGCCACGTGGGTCAGCTCCTGAGCAGGGGATTGAACTTGCACTGAACTGGCTGCTGCTAGATTGCAGTGCTACTGTCTTAATCTGTTGCACCACCAGGGAGGGCTGGAATTTGCATTTTAACAAACCTTCCATGCAATTATTTTCCCTGCACATTAATATTTAAAGACCACATCTCAATATTACGATGATCTCTGTCCTTCCCATCTGCACATCTACAAATCAAGTACTATCTCCTTAAGAAAAGTCTCTTTAACCCTCTCCTTTCCCAGATAAAATTAACCCGTTGCCTCTTCTGTGTGGTCACATCACCCTATTCATACTTCTCTCTGCACATAGGAAAGACCCTATTTGAAGGGCCTATGGTGTGATTTCTTTGACTTGCTAACAAATTTTTCCTGAACAATGGCCATTCCCAGTGAAGGTAGTGGCATGAATGCAGCCCGCCAGGAAACAGGAAAGGGCAGTCTCTCAATGAAGAGGCCAGCTGTGTAAAGCAGAAGGCAAGCTGGGGAATCTTTAAGGGTACTTAGACTGAGGGTTTGGGCTGGTAAACTTCTTAGAGAATTCATGTCTAAGCTTCTCATAGGACTGTTGTAAAGCAGTGAGTCACCCCAGGGAAGGAGAGAGTCTGCTGGCTAAAGGAAAAATGCACCAAGGCCCAGGGTGTGTTGTGTTTAAGCGTGGGAGAAAAAAGAGACTTGTCATAACCTATGTAATAACCACTTTTTCCTCCTTTCTAATCAGTTGAAAGCCCTATTAGACAGATTTGCCAGTTTTTCTTCTGCCTTTTTGGATGGACACTTGAGTCTCACCCAGAAATCTGTGTCTGAACCTCTGTCTCCTCACACTGTTCCCTGGGTGTGTGTGGTCTTGAGTTAGTGGATCAAAGACTCAGTCCATCCATATTTAACTGAAGCTCATCATAGGGCATAGCATAGTAGAAATAAGATTATGACATTTAGGCTCAAATATTCCCAGTTTCAAATTCCAGTTTTGTCAAACAGACACAACAAACAAAAACAAATCCTTTGATACTGACAGCAAAACTGAAGTTAACAAAGGGGTCTGGGGTGGAATGGGGGGTCATTAGTACTTTGGTGGTGGATGTGGCAAGGTAACATGCATTTGAAGAAGGGGGTGACTGTGCTCCTTAAATATGTACAGTGCTGTGAATTAACCTTACTCCAATGAAAAAAAGATAAATCTCAGTTTTGGCGATTGTGGCTTGGGTGACTTAGAACAGGGTCTATATATAAACTTTCTGAATCTTTTCATTTATATAATAGGTGAAGTAATATTTATCTCATAAGATTGTTACCATGATTATATAACAAGTAGAAAGTACTTAACTTGATGCCTGGTAAACTGTAAAGAGTAGTAGTTATTAAGGATCTGATTTTTTAAATCCCTTAAGTCTGTGTGACTTTGGAAAAAAATATGATTTAGTATATCTTGATTTTCTACAGTCTTTCCCATCCAGTGAACCAGTGATCCCAAGACCCATCCACGTGCCTCGTACACAGGTAAACTGAATAAATAATTGTTACTATAATTATTGTTAGTTTCCATTAAAAACATTTTTTGTTTTACACTTCTGTTATATAAGTATGTGGGCCATGTTCAAGTGGTTAGCTTTCTAAAACAAATAATTTTCAGCTGTGAAACATCTTTGATTTTTTTTATATATATATATAGAATAGAAACCATATTTAAAACACACATCCAATTACCAGTGACGGCCACGAGGTGGCTCCAGACCATTTCTATTATTTAAGAATTGTTTGCCAAGAAATGAAGTGAGAGCTGTTTTTGTTTGATTAAGAAATATCGTACCCTAACAAACACTTCTTCATTCTTTTTTTTATTTTTCTTCCCATGTGCTTGCTAATGTAGCTACAATTTTAAATGAATAATATATATTCAGTCCTAGCTCCAAAGGTAATTTGATTGTGGTTAATATTCACTTAATTATATCATTTGACTCTACTGATATTGCTGTCTAAAATTGCACTTTCGGTCCTCGCTCATGTATATTTTCTAGTATTTGTATAAATAATGTCAAAAATATAGTTACTAGGAGGTATAAAATGGACTTTTTTAGGTTTCTGTTTAGAGGGTTGACGTTGGGACACTGTAGTCTGAGTTTTATTTTTCAAAGTAAGTGGAATTTATGGGACTTTAAAAAATATTTTGCACAGCATTTTTGCTTTCACACGTCAAGATTCCGAGTGCGTCAGCTAAGCATATGTAAGACTTACTGTGGAAATGCACAAGTGCTGTGGGACCATCGACATGTTTGTGTTTGGTTCTGGCTGCGGCAGGGCTGCCTTGGTGCGTCCGGCAATGATTTCCTGTTTGAAATGATGCAGCCACTAATTGTGGAGGGAAAAGATATTTTCTTATCGACCTCCTCTAAAAGCGTGTGTGACACTCCAACACTGCTCTTAAATCCTCCTGCCAGGCTCACTGCTAGGATATTTTTAGTATTATGTTTCTCCTAGAAATTGGTGTTCTGCGGCTTCTCTCTTCCTGGGGAAACTGCTGGATAATACTTAGTTTACTTCAAGCAGGAACTTCTCGATCAACTTTCCATTTTTCAACTGGCTTTTTTAGGAGATGTATGTTATACATGCAACTTTAATAATACATAATATTTTTTTATATAAACACAATCCCCTTGGGAACTCGGCGCTGACTCAGTCATGGCACACATGTATCATTTACTGGGCTTTTTTATTTTTATCTTTGGATTATACTACCTTATTTGCAACTGTCTTGAACTCAGGGTTCATGCAGACACTCTAGAGAGGGTTGTGAGCCCTCCTTTCTGAGTTCTGAATCAGAGCGGGAAAAGTAGTGAATAATCAACTCATAGACTCTAGGCCAATTGAGCATTGACAGTGTTAAGTGCAACCCGAAGATCTCCTGGTCAGAAGCATGAATGAGTTCAAGGAGTCTTCTGCCTGACTTTGGTTATTTTTTACAGGTCTTAGAACAGCAAGAGGTGTGCAGCTTGCATAACCCCAGTGAGTAAAGCATGAACATGAACTGGTTATATATTAAAGCCCGGCACTAGGGGGCTAGTGTGTACCTCAGGAGGACACAGGGGGTGCCAGTATTTCCATGTGATGGAGAAGTGGCCCAAGCTATAACAAATATGGGAGTTGTTTTGCCAAAATTTAGTCCAAAATTTAGACTTTCTCAGTGGAGGGATCTGAAATCTGGACAAACACAGAGACCTCAGAGATCTAGATTTCTACACAAACATGAACACTTTATTAGGGGAGTTAAGGAGCTTGGCCAAGCATGTTGCTAATAAAGCTGGTACCAGAAAGAGCTTTGTATAGCTCTGAGCTACTGCCATAGACACCAATGAAAAGGGTCTACCTCTGTATAACTGCAGATGCAGTGAGAAAGTGCTTTAGAGAATAAGAATTGGCATAAAGATGCAGCCTTCCAGGGAGCAATTGGAGATATAAGCCCAGGGGAAAGTAATGCAGAAGAGTAGAATGTACAGCTTGATCCTTAGTTCATGGAGGTGAATGTGTGTCTAAACATAAAAATACTTTTTAAAATCATTGAATTAACCTAGAAGAACCCAAATATTCAAGATAGTCCTCTTGGTCCTTGTTTGAAGTCTATTGTCATTAAAGGAAGAAAATTACAAGTGCTACATCTGTGAGATTGTCTTGTCATCTAATTTATACCTGATTATATTGATTTACAGTATAAAAATTGTAGAATAAAGTTGGTAGGAATGAGGTTGAAACAGGCAAGGTGCTAAGTTGAAGGTGACACTCACTTTCTAGGTCAAGCAGGTGCGGGCTCAGCACCTGATGACAAGTCACCTTCAATTCTGCATCATAAGTGCCTTTGTTGGTCTGACTTTAGTCCTTGAGGGTTCATGGATTACCTTCCCATAGTTAATTCACCTCTTGAGTAAAATGCAACTGAGACATAATTGTTGATGGTGTGCCATTGTCAGGAGAAAGCAGAAGAATGGAGCCTTCTCCTGCTTCATTGCCAAAGTCTCCTTCCACCAACGGCTGTTCTGTTGATGGTGACTTCAGCTGTCTATTCCACCCACCCAGCAGCTGTTTGGATCTGCTCCAGGCAGAACACAAAAGGAGTATGTGTATCTCTGTGTGTGTATGTGTTATACTAGGGAAATATCTTCATGACCTGTCATGACCTTAGCTGTTCTTTAGACATTTTTTCACAAAATTTCTGTTGACAAAGCATCTTTATGTGTGTTCTAAGATATTGTAACAAAGGGACTTTTCAAATACAATTAAAACACTTACCAGTTGCTTGATCTTCCTGGTCTCTGACATGCCCATCTAGAAAAGGTATTTTTCAAATACCTAAAAAAGATTTTATTGAGTTATGTATTTTTGCAGTGGAAAGAAAACTTAGCATAGTTCTGTCTCTTAATGTGGTAAACTTAAACAAGGTACATTTGTTCTTAAAATAAAATGTAATTAGAAGTATTATAAGAAATTTAAAGATGCCCTTAACAATCCAATGCAACATAAAATATGAAATTTTACAAGGCATCACGACACATGAATTGGAGTTAAGAGATATAATAGATGTATCTTTTCAGGGTCATAAGATAGGAAGAAATGAAAAATTGAAAAGCTAATGTAATTTGACTTTACAGGAAAAATTGAGAAGTTAATGAGTCAATATTGGTTAAAATTGGTCAAGTAAAAAAACACCCTGACCTTATAAAGAATGGATATCACTGTGTCCTTATTATCTGCAACAGGTTAATGTGAGTGTAGGCGAGTAAAGCTAAGATTCTATCTGGAATGATTATGAATCTATTTTCTAGCAGTATTTTCAATTGGTTTCTTACAGGTACCCAAAGGCAATGAAGTTAGAAAGGATACATATTTTGTACATTAAATGAATTTTAGAAAGGAGGATGTCTTTCTAAGATCCAGGCATTATGATATAATGCTAGTAATTCAGCATACTATTATCAAGCCAGTAATCTAAACTATATCACTAGATAGTACCTGGTAGAAAATGGCTTGGATTTCACTCCATTGAAAGTAATGAATAGAATATACTTTACCTCCCAGGGAAACTTGCAGATAGGCAAACCATCTTTTTCTCAGAAGCCACTTAAAACAGCGTTTTTAAATTAGCTTCAACATAGTCTCATGTAAAATTATATTCAAGATAGCCTTATGTAGTTGCATACTACTTGAGATAAAATAATCTACCTGTTAGAATATATTCATAGGATGTTTCAGATTGAAGATTTAAAAATATCGCTTCAACTAGAAAAAAATGTCTGAAATATTAAGTGAAAGTTAATGATTCCAATTTAAATTTGTCACTTTCTCAAAGTGATATAAACAATATAGTCTTAAGTTAGAAAATATGGAAATTTGGAAAGAAAGCATAGATGGGAGGGAGGGAAGGAAGAAGGGGGAAAGCGAGAGAAATAAAAAAAGAAAAAAGAAAGCCAGGCTAAAGAACACATATTTCTTCACTGGGGAGTTTGATGTGGCCTAAACATTCTAAAAATGATTAAAACTGGCCCTCCCAGGTGGCGCAGTGGGTTAAAGCACTGCACTAAGAAGCTTAAGCCACTTCCGCATGAGTTCGATTCCCACCTGCCCCGGAGGTGACCACATGGCGTGGCAGACCTCTCCTGACCAGCCCGCTGCTCCCCTCACCAGTGTACTTTGTCGATCTGCCTGTTCTGCTCCCCACTCTGTCTCTGGTAAATCCTCTCACCCTCCGCATCTCTGGCCTGTACCCCAGTTCTGTATTAATAAATAAATAAATCTTTAAAAAAATGATTAAAACTCTTGCACATGCTTTTATGTCTGCATAAATCAGAGGATTTTTTTTTGTTTTAATTTTCTCCATTTTCTTCTCTTTCCTACTTTCTCTAAAGTATAATGTCTTTATATAGCTCATTTGTTTTTATGTGAGGGAAAAAAAATGAAGCAAAAAGATAATAGTATAATAGCAAATGATTAGATTTAGATTTGGACTTCAGAATTCTGGTCTAGGTTTAGTTTAGTATGTAAATCTCCCTGCTCACACAGGCCCTTCATTTTGGTACTTGAATTCTTTGGAAATCCTCTAGATCCCTTAAAAACTTCATCCAGTTTCATAGTAGAACCACTATGGAAAACTGGACATGTCTCAAAATGCTAAAAATGGAGCTTCCAAATGACCCAGCAATTCCATGCCTGGGTATCTACCCAAAAGACACAAAAATACTGAATTTAAAGGATACCTGCACCCCATGTTTATTGCTGCTTTATTTACAATAGGAAAGCCATGAAATCAACCCAAATGCCCAAAAGTTAGATGACTGGATTAAAAAACTGTGGTAGATATACACAGTGAAATATTACTAGGCAATCAAAAAGGATAAACCCATGCCTTTTGCAGCAACATGAATGGAGCTGGAAAGGATCATTCCTAATGAAATAATCTGGAAAGAAAAGGAAAAATACTAGGTGGTTTCACTCACAGCAGAAGTATGAAGGACCAGGGGAGAAAATAATAATAATAATGAACAACTATACACCAGAGGCATTTTATGGGGGTGGAGTGGGAAATGGGATTAAAAAAAGGGGGAGGGATGCACTGGACTATGGTAGATGGCACACGGGTGATTTGGTGATGGGAAGCCCATGGGGATTAAAAAAGTGAAAAAAGAATTCATCCAGTTTCTTTCAATTGCTTTAATTTTCTATATAGCATTCATCAATACCAATTTTCTTACTTGGTTGCTGATTGTCTATGCTGCCAAACTAGAATGTGGGACTACAGGATATGAGTTCAATTACCTGTCCTGTTCAATCTACATCACTAGTGCCAATGCCTGATATGCAGTAAAAAATCAGTACAAGCCTACCATACCTAAATCAAGGCACAATCTTTTGTTTACCATTAATAGTTATGGCGATTAGAAAGAACTACTAAAATTCACACCAAAAAAGGGGTAAAAGGGTGGGTGGGAAGAAGATTAACAATTTCAGTATTTATTCCTTGGTTTCACATTGCATTTACATAGGTCAGAGGCCAATATAAATAAGGTTTTAGAAATAGCTTTGAAAATCTTAGTTGTTATTGCAATATGAAGATTAGGAATATAAACCAAGAAGAATAAAAATGAAAATACAACTGTACTAATGTATGTAAATGAGAAACTCCTGAGTTAGGATCTCACATACAATCACATAATATCTCAAAACTTGTAGTGCAGAGCCTCCCTGGTGGCACAGGGGTTAAAGTCTCAGCACTATCACGCTACCACCAGCCACTGCAGCATAAGTTTGATTCTCAGCCAAGGAGGTGACCCACATGGCACAGCAGGCGTCGCCTGCCTTGCCTGTTGCTCCCCTCAACAGTGTATTTCAGTACATCTGCCTGTTCTGCTCCTCACTCTGTCTCTGGTGAAATCTCTTACCCCACTTCTCTGGCCTACATTTTTTGAGTAGTTCTTCTACTCAAAAACAAATAAATCTTTTAAAGAATACCTGTAGTGTATCAAAACACAGTATATCTCAAGATAACTCAAAGGTAAAGGTTGCTGCAGTGATTTTATAAAAACTCCAGTGATGACAAAAAAATACTGATGCCCAAGATGCATTTGAAGAGGTTGAGTCATTTAAGTGTGACTAGGGGAAAAAACACTATATATAAATTTCGGTATTTAGATAAAGTGTAATTTTAACATTGCATGACTGAAGCAGTAAATGAAGTACAGTAAGTAGACAATTCACTGCTTCATCAGTGTCTTTCAACGTCTACATACTTGCAGTGGACAAAAAACTTGGGAGAATCTTCTCATTGGAATAAACAAGTCTGTTTTTAAATATATACTGCTATGTATTGTGTGGGATTTCAATAAGAACTTTTATTCTTTTTAGATCTGTATAATACTAAACTGTCTTTGCTATTGCTTCTTAGCAATTTCGGCTATTCTCTTTCTTAAAAATTCCTAGTAAACAAGTTTTGGAAACTTTCTATAGCCTATCCTGTTTCCTGTGTATATTTGAGAATGTCTTAACCTCTGGGAGCTGGATAATATGTCTATTTCTCAGCACCTTGTTCTTATTATGTTAGAATTTTCTCTTTGACTTCATCTTGAGTTACATGGTTTGCAATTTTTTCTGTAATAACTTTCTTTGATTTCTAAGTTTTTACTTGATTCATTTAAATACTACTGCTTTGGATTTTCATAAACTTAATTTTTTTAGGAGTGTTACTTTTTTCTGTAAAATATTTATATATTTATATTAAGGCAGCTTTGGTTTTAATGACATATAATTTAGTCATATAGGTTCATATCCCTTCAGATATGTTAGTGGGCTATACCCATGTTCAAGACACCCAGGCTCCTCCCACATTGTCCATTGGGTACCCTCATACTTTACTGTATACCTTCCCTGTTCCCTTCAGAGAGCCTCAGTTTTACTGTTAAACTTCTAGGGTTTGGTTTGGTTGGGTTTTGTTTCTCTACATGTGAGCAAAACCATTTAGTCTTTCTTGTTCTGACTTATCCGCTGAGCACAATCTTTCTGGTTGCATCCATGTTGTTGCAATGGCACGAGTTCATCTATTTTTCATAACCATGTAATTTCCATTATGTGTTTAGGATTGTTATTCTTTCTCTTAAACTGGAAAAAAAAAAAAAAAGCTTAAGCATGCTTGTTTTAACTTTTCAGATTGCTGTCTTTTTCATTCCATCATTCCATGGCCCAATCTTTAAATGTCTTAATTATCTTTTCATTCACAATATTTCTGATATACTTTGGAATTTTGGTTTTTAAGCTCATTTTGATGGAAGGATTTTTGTCCCTTGTTTTGTGCCTCTCCTTCTTTTATTAATTCTCTATTTTCCTGTCTCAGGGCTATGTTATCCAGATGCCTAGGAAGGCTAATCCAGCATGAGGGCGCATATAGGTGACACTGAGCTCACCCAGGGATCATATGGAGCGGAAACAGATCCAGGCGCCGGTCAGCACAGATGGCACAAGTTTTAGGTGCATGTCAGATTTTACTTTCCCACTTCTCTTTGTTAAGCAACTGTATGAAAGCTTTACCCCCAGGTGTTGACCAAAGCTTTGTTATTTCTTTTGCAGATTGGAGAGTCCCTTACCACAGACCTTTAATTGAAGCATGGGCAGGTTCTGGCTGGCCTGTGAGAAGCTCTCTTCCAGCTTCTGTTCCCAGAGCTCAGCATACGGTACCCTTTTATGCCACCACTAAGCACCAAAGTCCCTGATATTATTCCTGTGCAATGTTATTTAACTTTTTCAAAGCTGTTATTCTTGCTTGTTTGGAGCATAAGTGGTAAAAATGTTCATAGTTGTGAACAGTAGCAATAAAAGAGTTTTGGTGGATTTTTTAATCAAGAGGGGAAAGAGGATTTTCTATTTTTATAGATTGTTTACACTTACATCAGTATTTTTTCCATATATGACTGATACCCAAGGGTGTGTATGTTTTCTGCTGTATTTCTAGCCCCTAGAATATACTTGGCACACAGTTGGAGCTTAATACATTTTTGTCAACTGAGAAATGTTCTGTTAATCCTTGAACCATTGAGGCACAGAAGACAGGAACATGATATCAGCATGGGCAGTATGATGTTTCTTCGATTGATGTTCATTTAGTAGAAGTGGCAGTGTTGATTCACATGAAATAGCACATGGGAACAGATAGTACGCTGTCAATTTCTCCACTGGATCATGTCACCTAAGGTACCACAGTATCTGATAAATTGAGTAGATCCAACCACCAGTTTGAATAGAGGATAAACCAGTGAAAAATGTAAATATTTGCTACAGATTTTGAAATTGGTGGGAGGATGCTATAGGGAAAATTACTAGAGGTTTCATTTATTATATTTCATTCTCTATGACCAGAAAGATGTAGTCACAACATTGGGGAAACAGTCTAATCTTGTCAACAGTACAAGACCATTAGGGTGGAAGGTCCATGACAGAGGTTAATTTTGCAGTTACTTCTTTATTAAATATGTGGTTTCAGAATGTAGAAAACTTGCTTACAGACCTGGATGAGTATATACCATCACAATTCCTTTGAGAAGAAAGGCTCTTTTTTTTAATAAGAAGTGTCTCCATAGTAACCATAAAGGCAAATCTGGCCTTGTGTGTATTATATCAGCACCAAAAACAGCTGGTACAGGTTGAACAAAAATGGCAGGGGAACAGAAGCTGGGGATTTGGAGAGTCAGTAAAAAAAAAAAAAAAAAAGACAGCCTGAACCAGCTTTGCAACTTCAAACTGCCTTGATTCATTAGTACTGTCTTTGAAGAAATGACAGTCAAAAGCTTAGTTTTTCAAATATTCTTCCCCTGCATCCTGTTCAAATCAAAGATGAGACAAACTATTATGAAATTTTAAAAGAAAAATAAATTAATTACACATTTTTTTAAATCAGTGAGCACTAATAAAGATGCATTTATAAAATCAGTGTCTTTAACAAGAGCCACACAAAGAAAATGAAAAACAGACATATATGTCCAGGCTTAGATAATAAATGAATGCAAGAGGAAAGCTGTACCATTAAAGGATTTCTTTACACTTCAAAGAGACACTGTATCATACATGTCCATCACACGAAAATGCGCTGTGATGAATCCCTGGTCAGCAGATGCACTGCTAAAAATAAACATCGATGAGCTAATGGTGAGTGGTTGCTTTATTATTATTTTGAGATCTTTATGTATAAAAGTTTATATAAAATTAGTTCATTTTTCTTAAGTATGTGGAAAAATAATTCTAACTAGGGTAATAGGATTAACTGCAATTATTTTTAATTATATTTTTCATTTTGAAATAATTGTAAATTCACATGTAGATGTTAAAAAAAATACAGCAATACCCTTTACTCACATTTTCTCCCAAAATAACACCTGTTAACTATGTACTTAGTATAAGTAGAAATTGATAGTGAAGCAATCAATATTTTCCCAATTCCCTTATAATGGTGTATGTGTATGTTTAGTTCTGTCTGATTTAATCACCTGTGTTGATCTGCGTCTCTACTGTCACAGTACTAAGGCAAAATAGTTCTATCACAAGGATTCCTGGTATGGCCTTTTTTTTTTAACCACATGATTGCCTTCTCACCAGTTACCCTATCCATTCCTATAATTTTTACCATTTAAAAATGTTAATAAGTAAAATCAGTGTCTAACATAGCAATGGCTTCTTTATTCAGTGTTCCTATTGAAAAGCTATCCAAGATGCTATGTGTGCCAATAATTGGTTCCCTTTTCATGACTGAGTTGTAGTCTGTGTTATGAATATACCATGATTTCCACTGTTCATTTGTTGGAGGACATGTAGATTGCTTGAAATAATTTCAAACAAATTGAAGTTTAGTGTTGTTAGAAATAAAACTACTAGTCACATTTGTGTGCAAGCTTCCACATAAGCACACTTTTTAATTTCTCTGGGGTAAATGCCCAAGAGTACAATTGCTGGACTGTATGATAGTTGTATGCTTAGTTTTATAAGAAATTGCCAGACTGTTTTCAAGAGAGTCATTTTATATTACCACTAGCAATAGATGAATGATCCTTTCTGACACCATTTTAACAAACTAATTAAAATAACTATGCTTCATCAAAACAATGAAAATAAACTGGTGTTGCCACCTTTTTTTTTTTTTTTTTTTTTTGCTGATTCTGCTGATTGACAGCTATGTGACTTCATATAAGTTATTCTTCCACTCAATCTCAGGTTTTCTATCTCAACAATGAAAATAAACTGGTGTTGCCACCTTTTTTTTTTTTTTTTTTTTGCTGATTCTGCTGATTGACAGCTATGTGACTTCATATAAGTTATTCTTCCACTCAATCTCAGGTTTTCTATCTCCAGAATGTAAATAATATACCTATCTCACAGGTATGTTATAAAGGTATTAAAATTATTGTTTGGTTTATTATTAAGCCTATGATATTCTGACAATGTTTATATAAGAAAAAGCTTCTAGAAATTTCTCTATGTTGTGATATAATAATGAATTTACTCATAAATCTGTTCAGACCCAAAGTTGTTACATTATTGATTACAGTGAAATAGTGGCAAAAATAACTTTTGAAATGTAGAGAAGTGAGTTACCCCTCCAGAGTCATACAAAATTGTAAAACATATCTTCCATATGATGAGGCTCTCAGACCTTCAGTTTTATTGCAAGCTGCATGGGAAATAAGATGGGTAGTGATCAAACAGAAGGAACAAAAGATGATCAATGGTAAATCAATTGATCAGTTTCTCCTGTAATCACTTACAACTGCTAAAGAAAGGTAAAGAAAATAATAAAGTGTTTACTGTCAAATCTTCCATTAAAGAATCATTCCAAAGAAAATTATAGTAACTGGAATCTTAAAAGAAGCCATCATTTCAGTCTGCTTTGTTGTATGTGTGTATGGTTGCTGAGATAGAATATCATGCAAACAAGTTTAACTCTTGCTATATAAATGCAATCTAAAAACGTTTATATTTACTGAAATCAATATCCCAGTTAACTTTGAAGATATTCCCATTACATTTATCTTTTATTTGAATTTTTAAAAATAAACCATGTTTACTTTTAGTTTCTACTTTTAAATTCAAGTATTTTTTATTTCTGCTTATTTGTTTTTACTTATTTTGATTTGGTTTCCAAAAATTTAAAGTGGGGAATTAAAATGCAGATTCATTTACTTGACATATGTGGCAGTTGAATCTTGTGGAAGTAGAAAATTCACCTTTGGCAAGAACAGCCCCCCTCTCTACCTGTCCCCTTCTTTTTTACCTCCCCCCCCACACACATCTTAAGATATGAAAAAGAAAGTGATTTGAATTGAAAATATATCAACGTATAAAAATATGGAAGCCCACTATTACACAGCAAGCTTAGTAAAACATGGATCCTGTGTGCTGACATTCCACTTGTTCAATTTGCATGACAGGACATTTGAGAGATTAAAGCTTAGTGTTTAAGTCTATTAAATTATAACACATATGAAGTGGCAAATAGAGTTTCACTTTTCTTGCCTTTTTCTTTTTTCTTTCTATAGGCTTTAACTACTCCCTATCTCAATTTAAAGTTCATCAAGCATATTGTTAGTTTTTTTTTTTAAAGATATATTTATTTGTGCATACAGAACTGGGGTACAGGCCAGAGGCTCAGGGGCGGCGAGAGGCTTCGCCAGAGACAGAGTGGGGAGCAGAACAGGCAGATAGACCAAGTACACTGCTGAGGGGAGCAGCGGGCGGGTCTGCCACGCCATGTGGTCACCTCCGGGGCAGGCGGGAATCCAACTCATTAACAAGTGGCTTTAGCTTCTTAGTGCTGTGCTTTAACCTGCTGCGCCACCAGGGAGGGCTTCTATCATTGTTTTAAATGGAATATTTTCAACTACAAGTACAGAAAAATCATCCTTAAAGGCTTTTCAAAGGAGGTGCTTTATCATCCTTGTAACAAGCATCCTCTGGTTGCTTTGCTTAGTTGCTTTATGAAGTCATAATACTCCTGCTCCTATCTGTTTACTTGGTCATTCTTGAAGTGACCTCATCCCCTTTGCAGATGAGAGTGACTCAGCAATTTCAGGCAGCGTACTTTCAGACATGAATGTAAAAGGCAGAAAAAGGAGCATTTCTCCCATGTGTTTCTTTTCATCCCAAATGAGAAACTCTTAATAATCCCTTTTCTTTGTCTTAGTGAACATAGGTATGTAAGTCCAACCATAAACCAGTTTGTTGACCCCAGTTTTTGTGCCACAATAACAAGCTTATGCAATTGTGAAGAAAAATGGAGAATATTAGGGTATGAAAGAGAAAAAAAAAAACCCACAAAACAGATGAGCATGTTTTGTACCTGTATATCTGTATATCTCAACTGGGGGCTTTAAAGACAAAATCCTTGCCTGGTCATTCTGACTGTGGTTTACTAACCCATCTAATTGTCTTCTTTGAAGACTACATAAATTTATACATAAATAATACACCTAGATTACACAAATGATGAAGCATCTGTTCATCTCCTCATTTCTCTGAAAATGGGTAAAATATAATAAAAATAATAAAGCAAATATGGTCAAATCATACAAATTTTAGCATTTAAGTATCTAGACTTTCTGATACTACATTCCAAATTCTGCAAAGAACTCCTAACATGATTTTGAATAATCTACACAGAATGTTTTAGTCTAAGGAATTCTAATTCTGTTATTTATAATGACTTGTAAACATTAACTTTTTTTTTATTAATGTAGGCATATATTTCTGTTAAATAAAACAATACATCTGTATATGTATTTTTTCTGGAATCCTGTGACATTTGCCTCCCTTTAATCAATATATTTCAAACAAATTCACATCAAGTTTCTGTAGTAGGAGTTGTCATTCTAGCTGCTGAGGATTGAGTGAAAACTGAAAGGTAAAAGTCCATGCCTTTTTTCATACAATGAGCAGCTTATTTATTATACCAATAAAATATTGATGTCCAGAGTAATTCAATTGTTTCCTTATTCTCATTACCCTATGGTAAAATACAAAAATATAAATTCTTTACATTCCCTTTATTTATTCACTAGATGGCGCTCATAGAATCTCTTTCTAACAGGAGAAAAAGTACAGCTAAAACTGCCACCCTTCACAGTGCAGAAAGACAAGGTCCCTGCTGTCCAATTTCTCTTTTATTTATCTGTTATTTGGGCAAAGATGCACAGATTTTTTTCATTATCACTTGGCACTCACAGTAAATAGCCTTTTCAAGTCAGCTACAATTTTGGAGACTTTTCCTTCACAATAAGTCTTTTCTATTCCTTTATCTTATATAATAGCAGTTATTTATTTTGCCCTTTTTCTTATGCTGATACATACACTGCTCTGCTTCTTTAGAAACACTTGAGTCATTCTCTTCTCTTGAGAATCAGGGAATTATCAAACGTCATGCCTAGACTCCCCGCTCTCCATCAGGCACAACTCAGTCTCTCCAGTGGCTCCAGAAAACTCCCCACCCATGCTCCCCTCCAGCAACTGTAGAGTTTTCTCATCTTTATCTGCTTTACATTTTCCACCATGATAAAATCTAGGATCAAAACGTATGCGTTGGCTCTCATGAAGCAAGATTCATCACTGTCTATATTCTGTTTAGGAAAAAAAAAATTGCAAGAGAAAAGAATGCTACTTTGAGTCAAATTCTAACTAAAGAGTTGCAAAACCTTTATCTCCTCTACTAAGACTGAGGGTATTCCTCTTCCCAGATAATGAGTCAAGGAGGCACTGACTGGTTACTTATGGAAATCAATTTTTTCAGATAATAATTTTAAAGTCTATATGCATTTGTTTATATGTGTGTGCAAGAGAACATACCCACCCACACAAACACATGTAAAATCTCTCATTCTATCACCTCCACCAATGTCTCTCTAGGACAAAGCTCTTCATGGTACCAAGCTTTACAGAACTTGAATTAGGGTCTTTGATCCATTTTCCCAATAAGCTTCTTTCTCTTCCCCACCCCCCCACCCCCCTACTAAGGCTGAAAATTCACCCGTTTCCTGTTGTGATTAAGCATGTTTTCCACAAGATCTTCCTTGGACTCAGATGTGATTCCTTCGACTTCTGCTAAATAGATAGTTTTCATTCCTTTTGCTTTACAAATGCATTCTCCCCTACACTCTTGCTTTTTTTATTTATCTTGTTCAAACTAACATGTGGATCTTGAGAGGTGGGTTTGCACAGGTGTTGAACTTGCTCATTTCTTTTTTTCTGCCTTTTTCATTATTTGGAAAAGATTTAGGGAGGTAAGTTCAAGCTCAATTAAGAGACAAACTTTATGGAGGAAGGTTTGGAACATTTTTGTAGCATAAATACAATAGAGTCCACTCAGATGTATGTCTCTTTCTCTAATCACTTGAAGAAGATATCCATGGACAAAAACTGGAAATATAAGAACAAACAACAGTTTGTTTCCATTCAGAAAATTCAAAAATTGTTGAAATTCTTAGACCACTAAAATCCCATAGAGTATTGGTGAGCAACCTTAGCTATGTGATAGGATCGCTGGGGAATTGTGAATTTCTAATTCCAACCCAGAGTACTCACAGTTTCTAGTGGGGGGTCCAGAACTTTGTTCTTTTCAAAGTAATCTTTCATTTAATTGCAGACAGTCTGATCTCAGTTCATGAACTGGCACTCAAAAAAAGGTAAATCTAGACTCTTGCAAGCTTGCAGCCTTGTTTTATTATCTCTGTATGGTATCAAAATCATCTTCCAGGTCTTGAGGAAGCAATGAAGCAACAAGCATTCAATGTCAAACTTGAAAGCACGGGAGCACAGCAGCAAGAGTCAGGCCTCCTGTTCTAATGATTCTGTCTCTGCCCCTTTTTAACTGTGTCACCTTTAGTAAACTTAATTTTGTGTGCCTCAGTGTTCTTATCTATAGAATGGGTATAATGCTAATGACCTCCTCCTGTTGACATAAGGATTAAGTAAATGAATGCCCTGTAGAGCATGCAGACTGGTGTTTGCCACTGAGCATAGACTCAAAAATATATATTGTTTGTCTTACTATGTTCTTTATTACTCAGGAAAAAAAACAAACATGTGGAAGAGATATTATTATCCTAGCTTAAGATAAGAAGATGGCAGCTCATACAAATTTAGTATCTTATTCAATAAAAATGCTGGTAAAGGTTAAAACTGAAATTCAATCCAGGCCAGATGACTTCATACCCATACTCCTTACACCTTAAGAAGCTACATGAATACCTAGGTAATGGCTCAAATTACTACTTCTAAAGTAGTAATTTTTATCATTGGATTCTACTGACAAATGATATAGTGGCAGTATGATGATTTATGAAGCAACTATTGCACCATTTGTTGAATGCTAATTGATGGCAGTCGCCACACTTAGTTTTTCATTTTGTTGGCTTCTTAGATCATTATTATAACCCTGCACGTTTGGTATCATTTTCCCAAATTATCAGTCAGGAAAATTGAGGCTCAGACTGGTTACATATCTTGCCAAGTTTATGCCATTAGAATGAGCTGGAACAGGTATTTGAACCTCTGACCTTTCTGATTTTATCTTTTGTGCATTTGCCACTTCCAATCAGCTGCTGGTTTTCGTTTAGCCTCTGAAGACAATCTTTAGTTCTATGTTTTTTCCTTTTGGATATTTGGAAAAAGAATTGAAGTCTTGTCATTTGTTGGGTTAAATACCCCAGTTTCTTAAACAAATCCAGACAGTGGACATGTCTTCTTTTTGACTTTTCACCATCAAAGTCACTCTTGTCTGAATATGCCATCAACATCTTGGTCATTCAAACTGTGATGTCCTGAACTGTCCCAACTACCCCAGAGAAGGCCAGTGGCAGAAGGGGACTGTGATTTCCACCCACACACTTGTTTTTAAATAGGTCAACAAAGAAGAGTCATTATTATTTTAGTTGAATGGTCTGTTTTCTATTTTAAAAGCTAACATTGCAAATGATGTTTTGTTTGCTAATTATTTCTACTTCTTTGGCCTAAAGGTAATCTGAGGGAAGCCAAAAATTAGTATTTGAATTTTTTGTGGTAATTTTTTCACAAGCAATATTTTCTCTAGGCTTCTGAATTAGCAAAAAAGGTAATTTTTTGGTGGGGTTATACACTTCTCCAATTAGATGGCTTCTTGGTAATCAGTGTCTATTTTGGTTTATCAGAAGATATATGTAAGTCAGAAACCTGCTTCTACTCTTAACTGATATCCCTCTTTAGAGAGAAATGCCCAATATTCAACTATTTAATATACATTCTGCTGTTTTTCAGGTTAAATTTTATAGAGTTCCTTTATATTTTTAGGACATAAAATTCTAACGTCCACAAACCATGATTGTTATTTCTACAAGGTAAATAGTTGCCTCTCAATTGTCCTCCAATTAAGTGAGAGAATATTTAATCTTAATTAAAGATGTATTTAATATTACAGGAAGATATCTTTAATAGGTGGGATAATGCATACTTCCTCTTAAAGCTTAGCTTCATTATTATTTTTTTTTAAAGATTTATTTATTTGTGCATACAGAACTGGGGTACAGGCCAGAGGCTCAGGGGTGGTGAGAGGCTTCACCAGAGACAGAGCGGGGAACAGAACAGGCAGATCGACGAAGCACACTGCTGAGGGGAGCAGCGGGCGGGTCAGGAGAGGTCTGCCATGCCATGTGGTCACCTCCGGGGCAGGCGGGAATCGAACTCATGCGGAAGCGGCTTTGGATTCTCAGTGCTTTGCTTTAACTGGCTCAACTTATTTAAGAAATTGTCTTATTAAATCACGAAGAAATATTTCATAGTGACACATGGGGTGTCTTTGGGAAATATTCTTTGGATTTGTGATGTGTTGGAGGATAAAAGAGATGTCATGGTAATTCAGAGCGTGGAAGCAGGGAAACAACAATGATAAACACATTAGTGAAACTCCTGTATTCTCTCCATGCTTTATCTAGACCATCTTCAAAATATTATTAGAAAAAAAATTTAAATTACTAATACAGAATCTGATATTTCTAGAATGTGATTGGACATTAAGGGATTGATAGTCCAGATTCTAAGTATAATCTTTATGTTTGTTGATATTTGGATGTTTTAGATTTGTTTAAAAGTTATTTTGTACTAGAGACTCCAGTTACTTTGTTAATTTGCTATTACTCATGGACTTCAGAGTTATACCTTAATACAGAGTCCTTCAGCATTTTCTTGCCAGAAGCACCCAGCTATTCCTTTGAAGAATTCAATCAATTCCTTATTTGATCAACATTCCCCAGCACCAGCTCACACCCTTCATGCAGAGTGATGAATTTAGGGAGAAAGCAGAGTGATGAATTTAGGGAGAAAGCTGTGAGGCAGAGTTTCAGAGTGAGAGCATGAAACCAGGGCTGTGCAGGAGCCGCAGCCTACACAAAGCAGTGAAACAGGAGATCCCCAGAAAAACCTAGTGTTTCTGGGAGGCCCCTTAGCTTCAAGTCAAAACCAATACTTGAAAAAAAAAAAGAGAAACAGAAATTGGGACAATGGTGATGTGTTAAGGCTGTGACCAAGCTGACTCTAGATTCTCAGTTATGTGACCTAACAAACTCATATTATTATTGAAATGTCCCTGACTCAGGTCTTCCTTCATTTGTAAATATCTCAATTTTTCTGAGCCTCAGATTCTTAGCAATAAAGGGAAGTTATTATTACTCACCTCATTAGGTATTTATGATGATTAAGTCAGATAAGATGTGTAAAGCATGAGTATGTTCCAAACATTCAGCAATATTTGAATCCTGCTTCCTTTACTTTTCCTCTTCCCTGAAAAATTTCTGAGCACCGATGAGTCAGACCAATGTCCCATTGATCCAGGGAGTTTTCAAAAAAGGGAGTGGTGTAGGGCTAGAACTAAGGTCATTACCAAGGCTACAATTCCCTGTGGCTCTTCTTAGACCTGACTCCACCCCACGGTCTTTTCCAGAGTGTGCTAGGCTCAACCAGTTTGGTATGTTTCTGGTAGAAAAATCCTTATAAGCAGCCAGGTAGGTAGTAAATTAATGGCCAGACAAACTCAGTTTTGTTTTGTTTTGTTTTAAGATTTATTTATTTATGCTTACAGAACTGGGGTACCAGCCAGAGGTGTGGTAGGTGAGAGGATTCATCAGAGACAGAGGCAGATTGATGAAGTACACTGCTGAGGGGGGCAGTAGGCGGGTGAGGAGAGGTCTGCCACGCCATGTGGGTCAGCTCCCTGGCAGGAGATCAAACTCATGCTATAGTGGCTTTGGAGAGCTTCATAAAAATGTGCTTTAACCTGTTGCGCCACCAGGGAGAGCCCCTAAACTCAGTTTTTCTAAGAAGTACACACACAGAGGGGCAGCATTTAAAAAAGTGGTCTCCTTTGTTATAAATCACATTCAATGTGATTCAATAATATATCTTCAGTGCATATATTTAAAGATGAGTGCTTTGATGAGAAAGGTTTAGAGGACTACAGATTAAGAAGATATCCAGTTTAAAATTTAAGTGTCCCCCTTTAATTGTAAGGCAATCTTTCTCAACATTCTGCAAGTTTGGAACAGGAAGGGGTGAAACCCTCATTTGACAGAGAAGAAAGTGGAGGCCCCTCATGGTCTAGTGACGTCATCAAACCCCTCAACTAACTGAAGGCGGAAGCAGGGCTGCCCTGCCCCAGGCTGGTGCTATTTAAATAAGCAGTGCTCCAATAGCTCCAGCCCCTGCTTAAGAGACTCCATTTCACTTTCCATTAGAAACCAAGTATCTGGCAGACACATAAACACACATCAAGCTTAACAAGCATAGCCAGTTTTCCCAATGGTAGCACAATTGTCATCTGTGAGTCAGCATCGGTCTCACAGACAAGTTTCCTTGTTGCTGCACATGGACTGAGAGATCATGTTAACAGAGCATGGCTGACATCTGGAATAAGGCTGGCTTCACAGTCAGTGCTAGGGACACTTGGATCCCCATAAGCCTTTATTGGGGAGGGCTAAGCAGTATACTGTAGGAAGGTCAGCAGCATCCTACACCCAAGGGCAGTTAGGGCCCACCCAGTCTGGACAACGAAGTGTCTCCAAATATTATCAGATGTGCCTGGTGGGGAGGTCAAGGACAGCCCATAGAATATCAGTGCTAGGGCTCCCACTGGTGGTGCAACGGGTTAAAGTACCACACTATGAAGCTCTACGAAGCCACAACAGCATGAGTTCCATCCCCACCCCAGAGGTGACCCACGTGGTGCAGCAGACCTCTCCTGACCTGCCCGCTGCTCCCCTCAGCAGTGTACTCAGTGTATCTGCCTGTTCTGCTCCCCACTCTGTCTCTGGTGAATCCTCTCACCCACCACACCTCTGGCCTGAACCTCAGTTCTATATGCATAATAAATAAATCTAAAAAAAGAAAAAAGAATATCAGTCATACAAAGGAGAGCCTTTTAGCACTGGGTAGTCCTTAAGCCTTCATGCTCACAGAGCTATTTTTAAATGTTGGGAGAGAAAAGATTAGACATAAGAGATGAAGTATGCTTGGAATTTGGAGGACATTTTTTTTCAAACAAACTTAAAAGTTGTTGAGTTCCTACTGACAGATTATTTCTTTACTTATAGTACTTTAGTTTCAAAGCAAAGACTGCCCCACCTAATAAACTGTAGAACTGAAAGGTGAGGTGAAAGCAAAGACGGGAAGGAGACACATGGAGAAAAGGGGTCCCCTTGCTTCTCAGCTTTGGAATGGAGCTAGGGACTTGGGGGTGATGGGAAAGACACATGGAGTTGAGACATGTAGAGATAATGGAAGAGACATGGCTTAACACGTGGGGGAGGCTGACAGCAGCAACCTTTACCTTGATTTATACTTTGATTTTGCTCCTTTCATCCCAGACTTGCCTGGTCCTTTCTGTCCCTTTCCTCTGGTTCTCTTCCAATAGGTGCCTGATACCTGTGGCATCCATGGTCCTGCTTTGGGACAGCCATATCTAGCTGGGAATTACCTATGAGGGGATGGGTAACTTTGGGTTTTCTATTGGGAAATTATACCCTTTATCTTTTCTCTCTATACACATTGATCCTTCTACAGTGCTTTTTACACTAACAGTATGCTGTGTCTTTATGCAGCAGGCAGCGGTACCTCTTTAGAACATGCAAATATGGAGGTCCTAGGGTAGCCCTCAGTCTGTTGCTGACAAGACCCACCCTAAAATGGTCCAATAACTTCTTATAGACACAGTAAGAAGTATACACTGAAAAATAAAGATAGTTGAGTGGGAAGACAACTTCTGGCATGCAAAGAAATTCCAGTAAGGTGCCAGTGGAAGGTAAGGGATTGAAAAGTGGAACCACACTAGATACACTTTGAATTCCCCATCAGCCCTTTTTCTTGGATGTCTATACTGAAGTAACACAGTGTTTTGACTCCTGCGATTCTCTGTCAAATTCTACAAAGCTGTAATGCTGAACTTAAACTTGGAAGCTGAGATAAACAACAGAAGAGAAGAAGGATAACAATGAGATGTAGAAATGTGAAAAAAAAAAAAAAAAAGAAACAATACATGGGAATGAGGGAGAACACAAAGTACAAATGAAAGAGGAATAGATAACCAGTAAAACTTACCAGAATTCTAGCCCCACACCCAGAAAGAAAAAAAAAATCTGTAAAATTAGAATTACTCACTGTGGAGTATCTTTGTAGAATTTATTTAAAATATTTCTCTTTTAGAAAGTTTGCATACAAATAATGATTTTGTTTTCATTCAGAAAATATAGCTATGTCAGATTTACATTATTAAATCTGATGGCATGAGAAATTGTACCAAATATTTTATCAATCCCACATAACCTGCCCTTCTGAAGATTATAATGTTCCCACTGCCACTCCAAGCTGTCCTTGGAGAGAGTTGCAGCCCTACAAAATACAAAAGGCTTCCTTTCTGCTTTCATAATTGTCTAGGACAACATATTCTTACATTTCATTTTTAATCATCTACAGCTTTTCAGACACTTGAGACACGCCTTCAATAGTACAATAAATAAGATCTGAGATTTCTAAGAGCCTTGTTTCTCTCTTCTTGTGGTTGATAACATGCTGTTTCTGCTTGGCATTGGACACCAGATGTGGAAACGATAGCATAAGGAGAGGAACATAGAAGGGTATTCATGGGTGAGGCAGATTCAAATAAGAGTGACAATAATTTTCCCAACCAGGAAGCCTCTTTAAAAAAAAAAAAAGTATCCACTCTTTTCTGTTGCTGGGATAAATTATCATTTAGAATAATTTTCACCTTGGCACAAAAAACTTAAATAGAAACAGTACTATTAACAAGGATTGTATGTTCCTGATAGGGAGAGAAGGGAGCCGTATGTAGATGAAAGAGCCACCCAACTCAAAAAATTCTTCAGAATTATAAATCAGTTATGAATATGTTACTACATAGTAATAAAATTAGTGATGTGTGGTTTTAAAAAGAATGTTTTCAGCTCATTTTTTCCCCTTGAATAATGAAGATTTAAAATAATAAAAGCAAGATATTGGAGACTTTAAGTAAATGAGGGAAGCAAAGAAGCATCTTAGTGCTTCGCAAATGTGACTGGTGATTAAAATCACTTTGGTCCTCTCTTGGAGGTTCTGATTCAATCCTTCTGGGGTGATGTGTGAGACATGGACTTCCTACAATGTCCTTAGATAATTGTGACATTGTCAGGTTTAGAAAACAAAAATAATTCAAGGCACAGTGTTGTTGTTGTTATTTCTAATGTTATATTAGCGCTGTTAGAAATGACATTTCCAAACCTGCCACCTTCGGCTATATCATGTACTTAAGGCTCCTCCTTATATGCTGTTGATTTTGGGGGTCATCTGGCCTTTTGTTGAAAGACAACTAGGACTACCATTCCAGAAAAATACCCATCCTCAGATAGGTAAACATTTTATACCCAATTTGAGGGCATCTTTAGATTGCTGAAATCCATCTCGGAAAAAGAACCCTTACTTACAGGATTGCCCACGTGTGGGCAAGTTAGCTCACACTTCACTGACTTCCTCCAAGTTTTAGTACTTACAGGTAACTGATGTTTTCTGAAAAGAAGTTGCTATGCCTAAAAGGCCAGGTTTAAGGAACTAGGAAAGTCGTAGGCAGGAATTCGGATTACTACATGAGCCTCTTACGTGGCTTTTGCCTCTGGCCTTGCCTACTCCATTCCATTCTGCAAGGTCAGCTACACTGTTATTTGTAGCTGATCTTTGACTATAACTGGTCGAAGCATAGAAAGCTGCACGATCATCCTATTCCCCTAGAGATGGTTAATTCATTCTGTTGCAGTCAAGGCGGGGCCTTCTCTGGGTCTTACCTTCTTTTGTTTTGGTTGCTGTGCTCTTCAGCATCTAGGATGCTTTTAAAAATCCCAGTTGGGCCCCACCCCATGAGCAGTTACTTTTAAATCTTTGTGGGCAGAAGATGGAATCAACAAGAGGTTTTAGAAGCAGGGAGGGAGAGGGAAGGAGAAAATTTGGAGGAGACAGGCAGGCTCTTGGGGAGTCTCTACCCCAGTACTACTTAACTAGGTGCAGTTTCCAAATCACCTATCTGGTGGCTGTTTTAACACATTCTTCCTTCTTACAAGTTTTCCCTTTCTACCCCTTTGCAAAGCTAACCCCACCCTCCTTATTTCTGAAGTCAATATCCCTTCTCTCAGAGCTGGATTTGTTTTCCCTAACACATGCCCATGACTATTCTCTATGTGACCACATTCCAAGCAGTTTAGAATTAGAGAGGAGTTTCAGTCTTTGGGGTTTGTCTTGCTTTGTTGTGTTTGTTTTCAGTTCTAGAAATAGAACCTGGCACTTACCCTAGCACATTATGCAGCCACTTAATAAGTGTTTGTTGAATAAGATATGATCCAAGATCTACATGTCCCTGTAGTCAGATGCCCCCGGGTTTGATGGTTCTTTACCTGGAAGGTTCTTCAACATGGGAATTGACATGTAGATGGGCATTCTATTCTCTTTACTCAAACCATCTTAGAATACAGAAACCCAAAGGGGAGCTACACCAGATCATGGTTTGGTATCCATTTTTTTTTTTTTTTAATTATTCTTCAAGACAACCAAAAAGATGTTATCATTTCTTCCTAATTTCTAAAGAAAGTTAGAAATACTGCACAGTTTGTTGTCTGGTAAATATTAGTTATTTTAACTGACCAAATGAATGAATGGGCCTGTCTCAGCTTACAAAAATTGAGACTACAACCCCCTAGTTTATGCACATATAATGTGTGCCAAAATCATATGCTTCCAGCTATCTTTGTTACAAAACTTCTCTAAGAATACAACCTGATAATATTTGTCAGGATAGCTAACTTTGTACTCAATGCCTTAGGACAGGTAATAATAGAGAAGTTTTTGTTCAGTACTCTTGAGAGATCATACACTTTTCAAGGATTTGACATGCATCGAGGAATTTATACTTCACAAGCCTAAAAAGAAGTTTCTATTATTATCCCTCATTTTACAAATGAGGATACTCATTAAATAAAGTGTTGTTCACCTTTCTTAAAACTGAATGGCTATTAAATAGAAAAGCCAGAGGTCACATTCTGGCCTCCAGGCTCCAGTGCCAGCCATTGTCATCACTCTACTAGACTATTTCAGCAAAATTTGAGCTTCAGCAGCCCCAGTTTGTGATAATACTGTGCCGTGGACATTTACCCACACGGGGATGGGTCATTGGGTGTTTTACTGAGAAACTATGATCCTTTCTTCTCTTCTCTCTCCATGCCGTTAATCCTATTAAAGTTCATTCACACTAAGAGCATGCTTGGTTTTTATGAGGATGGCTGAATACCCTCAGAGCATGCAAATTTGGGGCCCTGGGGTAACCCCGCCTTAATCTATCCATTAACATACCAGTTCCAGTGCTAGGTGCTGAGCCTCCATTTGTGAACATAGTTGACAAAGCCAGTTGTTTATTAACTTGAAAAGATACCAGAGATAAGTTCAGCTGGTGATAAGTTCTATGGAGAAAAGAACCCAGGTGCTTTGGTAGACAACAACTAGATGATGAGGTTATTTTCACTATATGAAAAGACCAAAAAAAAAAAAATTTCAGATATAAAATGAATCACAGAGCTAAAATTTCAGTTAAGGGCTTTGATTTAAAAAGAAAACATACCTCACTGTAAGTTTTACATGAAACTATCCATCAGACTTTAAAATTATTGTTGCTTTTTCTTCTGTATTTTTAATACAACATTTTCAATCACAGCAGTTTTTTGCCTCTTAAGGAAATAAGCAAATAGTGAAATCTTATCTCTCAGGTGTTTTCCATTAGTCTGTGAGCCTGTCATGGACATGTTTCTGGGTAGTGATATTCCCAATCATAAATCAAACTAAAAGATCTAATACTAACAAATTGGAAGCAAAACAGTTGTATCCGTGTAGATGATGTCTCAGTTTCACCTATAGGTGAAATAATCCTCGACTATTTCTGTAGTTCATTAGAAAACAAAAAATAAAAAATGAAACTGGGTGATATTTGTTTTATTTAACAATATAATTTTATAACTTACATAACAGAAGAGTAAATTTGTACATTTCTTAGTTCAACATTTCACTCTCTGTTTCAAACTTTGAAAATTGAAAAATTGAAAATCTGTTGTGATTGTTCTTAAATAATCCTCGACTATTTCTGTAGTTTACTAGAAAACAAAAAATAAAAAAATGAGACTGGGTGATATTTGTTTTATTTAACAATATAATTTTATAACTTATATAAGGAAGAGTAAATTTGTACATTTCCTAGTTCAACATTTCACTCTCTGTTCCAAACTTTGAAAATTGAAAAATTGAAAATCTATTGTGATTGTTCTTATCTTGGGATATTTTATATCAGTATTTCCTCAAACAATATTAATTCAAACCACACCTTTGTTAAACATTTGACACTGAGTCACTCCCTAAAACTGAGTTTCTCTCTTAGGTTATTATTCATTATGAATGGCATTAGGCAAACTTTGGCTATACATAAACAATGCCTTTCATACTGGATTATATATAGTCCCCATTTTCATATCATAATAGCAACAATATAGACAGCCCCTCCCACCGTGTTCTCTCAGAAAGGAACTGTTCTCTGTTGCATTGTGAGGTTTGTAAGACAGTTCTTGAAAATGGCTCTTACTGCTTCCAGTTTTTTCTTTGGAACACATTATATTATTGGTCATAAAACTTACGAGTTCTGGCAAAAACAGAATTGCAAATTGAGACTGTACAGGGATTGCCATCCAATCTGTCACTGTTTATAGCTACCATCATTAGTTTTAGTCTCTAACTAAGGTCGAAACTCTCCATTAGGTTTCTCTCAGACTGAATACATATTTTCTTGGTAATTATACTATAGGATGAATAATCACGTGGTACTTTTATGGAATGTACATTACTTGATAAATAGAGATAATTGAAATTATATAATATTGGTCATTCTAATGTCTATAGAATAGTGCCTAGTTAAGGTTCCTCTCTAGGAGGTTAACTAGTATTACTTACTATGAATTACAGGTTGTAAACTATAACAGCAAAAGCTTAAATTTCTGTAGTACATTCTAGTTCAGGGTATTTTCTTACCCATCTAGTAATGTGATTTTCATATTAATACTTTGGATTCAACACAAGTATTTCAGTGCTCAATCAGGAAGAAAGCCACGCATGCGAACCCATAGACTACATGGCAATATTTCTATAAGGACTTATGAGACAAGCTAACATAAAGTACCTCTTTGTTTTGCTTTCTTTTTTGATGTGTACATTTTATGACTATCCAACTGACATGTATCTCTGCATTATTTTGATACCAGAGGCCTATTACAGAATTATACTGAATTAAGAAAAACAGATTTTAACACCACTCTGCCCTGGGATCATAGTCCTTCTGTTGTGCATTTCCCAAACCAAACAAGAGTGCTTCACATCCTTGGCCAGCTGGATAAATGCCAAATACCTGATGGAGTAATCCCTCCAAAGCTATTCTGTTTTAAATATGACCTATACGTGTTTGTGAATAAAAGTTATTATAAGGGACAAAGAGTTTTTGTTTTTGTAATGCATAAATTAAATTCTAAGAAGATACTGCATATCAGAAACTTACCCTAAGTTTGTTTTCAAAGGATGATGATTAAGACCAGGCATTTTACTATCTGAGTTGGATGAGGTAATGCTATCCACTATGATGAATAATTTTCTACTAGTAGACTACTGAGTCTTAGTTGGTTGTTTTGAAATGACTTCAACATTCTGTAGTTAATTTCTCCTGAACACAAAATAGCATTTACAGCTATAAAACAACAGTTGTATCTAACATTTTGAGTGCTTTACTAAGGGAGAAGCTGTGTCTTAAGGAATTTGAATCTGTGAGTTTATGCATTTATTCTCATAACTATCCCATTATTCCTTGTTACAGATAAAACTGAAGCCAAAACAATTAAGGAAATGTCCCAAAGCCTAACTATAATACTTATGACATTCTAAAATTAATTCACTATTAAGAATTTAAAACTATCATCTGTATATATTTTTGTTAAGAAAACAATTACTCTTCCAATTCTTAATCCAGAGTCAAGGTAGGAATTTTGTTGACATTTAGTTTATAAATTAATAGCAGTAAATTAATCCTTTCAGAGCCCCACATTTTTTTAAAATATGATATAGATAAATCGAACATACTTGATCTAATAAATTAAACTTGGTGAATAGATGAATCAAATAGAACTTTTTAAAAGTTCAAAGAAAATTCAGAGGTAATAATAGTATGTTACTCATGTTATCTTCCTGGGTTTTACTTTAAACTTCCTGTAGAAAAAGAGTTATTTTAAATTACGTGAACTGAGTTTACTGTGGAGGGAAAGAAAACTTCTTTCTTTGCATCTAGGAAGTTCTAGGCACAACCAAGTCTCTTTTGCTCAGATGGATGTGGTTAGGTTGAGAAATTAAGCAGACCTGACATTTCCATAATAAAACTTTTCCGTTCTTCACAGTTTTCATGTATTTAAGTCTCACTTCAAAGACTAGGATGTTCTACTGGTGGAAATAAGACCAGTATTCAGGTTTTTCACTCTCGGTTTTGCAATGGAAAGGTATTGAAAGGCCACTGCAATTAACAGAGACATTTGCAGGTGATGTTAAAAGCTATACAAAACTTCTGGGAGTTCCTTTCTATGCCTTATCTGATTTTATTTTTTTTGTCTGTGAATTAAGAATATTCTGTTCTACCACCCTGGGGAGCTGAAAAATGGTCAAAAATGGCTACAAAGTGAATCTGCAGATGTGACCATATGTATGCTTATGAAGAACACCTTGCCTGAAACTTCACTGTTGTTTTCAATGTAAACCCACACATTGTGGTAATTCGTTATCTGTGCACAATGCACTACTAGGTCTAGCTAGTAGATCTAGTTAGGGACTCATATTTTTCATGTCTAACAAGTTCTATGATGTCAATATTGTCAATATTACAGGTTTAGAGACCACACTTTGGCACCATTTTCTGTGTTCTACAGAATGCCAGATATTTATTTCCTTGGGTTGTTATGACCACACAATAAGTTCTATCTTGAAGGAATACATAGCTTTGTCATCTAGGCAAAATGGATGTGAACAAACTTTGCAAAAAATTTACAAATAAGAATAGTAGTTTAAAACAGAATTCTTTGTAAAATATTAAATGCATATGGATACCAAATCTCTAAGGTAATGACCTGAAGACCTTAGGATGCAGGTGACAGGTAGAGTGGAAAATTTCTAGGTTTACTGCTGTTTTAACTGTCAACTGTTTAGCATCTGTCTAATCAATCCTAGAAGTCTGTACATCTGACACCAAAGACAACTGACATGAAGGAAATAGACACAATCCTACCACAGACTGAGAAATGTTTTTCCTGGAGTAAAGGATTCATCTATTTTTCTCCCCCCAGCAGGATATATTTAGTTGATCATGAGAATTATAGAATTAGTGCTATCATCCAAATTTTAAAAATAATTTGGATCTGCAAAATTATTGCATTTTCTAAAACTATATTTTTAGTTTTTCTTTATAAAAGTGTTCTTTGCAGAAAAGTCTGAAAAAAAAAAAAAAAGCCCTCCCTGGTGGTGTAGTGGGTGAAAACATAGCACCAGGAAGCCAGCCACAAACTCTTCAGCATAAGTTCAATCCCAGGTCAGGGAAATGACCACATGGTGCAGCAGTCCTCTCCTGTTTCTCCTGCAGCTCCCCTCAGCAGTGTAATTTGTCAATCTGCCTGTTCTGCTCCCCACTCTGGTCTAGTGAACCCTCTTACCCTCCCCCCCACACCTCTGGCCTACACCCCCGTTCTTTATACATAAATAAATCCTTAAAACAAAAAGTCTGAAAAAAGGAACAAACAGTGTTATCCTGAAATCTTCTCAGTGTGTAGGTGTTTCTTCATGAGAATGTATAGTTACACAAGATTCTCAAACTTTTCAAGGAGCATGTAATACCCTATTTTTCATATACTTCCCTGGTAATGCATCTTTGAAAGCTCAAAATTATTTCTATATCTCCATACCACTTCATACTTGTGCACATCTTAGATACAAGCCCATTTCACAGGCTGGCACCTGAGGCCAGACCACTTTGTATTGCGTGGGGAACTGGGGAGCCAGAATTAATCCCTGTGTAGTTACTTATTGTTTTTTTTGTATAGTTACTTTTGATGTTCACATACTTCATTTTGAAGCCAGGATGAAAAATATTCTGTTTGAACCAAGTCCTTTAAAATGCCTGTTTGCCTAACCCTAAGAGATTTTGCTAAACTCTTTGTCCAAGTCCTACTGTTCCTTTATTCTTACTGATTCTGTGCTTGGTTTTAGTAAACTTGCATATACTAATACTAATACTGTCATTTTTATAATAATATGAGTGTCTTTCTTCTTACCTATCTTTTAGAAAAAGATTAACATAAAAATCATCTATTATCCCGTCACCCAATGTCCTTTTGTGACCATTCATCCATTTATATAATATAAAATCCTTTAAGACAGAAAATGGGATGATATCCATTTAAAATTTTTATTTTAATTATATATAATGAACTTTTGAACATACCTTCCTCTGGTAATGTTATTGAAGTTTACTAGACTTGCAGAAAAGTAAATAATCATGATCATACAGTTTGCTGACCATCACAAAATAAATATCCCTCACCTATCAGTTTTGGACCAAAACATAGAACCTTGACAGAACTTCAGAAGTCCTGTGCCTCCCCTGGGTCATGTGGTACAACCAAAGTCAACCACCAGGTATTTTTGCCTCATTTGACACTAGATGTAAGTGATATACAGTAGATACTGTTTTATGTTTGGCTTCTTTTGTTTAAGATGTTTGCTAGATACATTCACACACATGCTCTTCTTAATACCTGTATCATACATTATTAACTATATTATTATAGTTTAATCAAGCATGGAAGCAAAATTTTCTCTTCTGTAGCATGGAAGCTATTTCTAATTTCTCTTGCCATAAACACTGTGACTATGACTCTCATGCTTGCTTTGTTGACATTTTTAAGTGTTTTGTAGGAAAGCTTCCTAGAAATAGAAAAGTTGGTTGTAAAGATAACCTCAGTGCTAAGAATTGTGATTAGTATAACCAGACTGACCATCAGAGTAGTAAACATATATCTTCTCCATCACTGAGTATTATATTCTTTAACCCTTATGAATTTTTATCTCATCTTGTTACAGAAATTAATGGAAACTTTCTTTTCCTTTATGTTAAATTATTTCAGAGAATTGAGCCAGCAGCTTTGATTTTTTTAAACAATAAGTTATTAGCTTTTTGTATGATCTGTATTTTTGTTTAGTGTATTACTTTACAGTTAATCCTCCTTAAATGCTAACAGACATCCCAGTAATGGATTCCTTAAATATATATAGCCTGACCTAACTAAATATCTCACTTTTCAAATATGTATTGTTCTAGGATGTGACAGGAAATATAAATATTCTGGTTTTTATGTCTGTTTTAATTGCTTTTTATTCCTTTAAGTCTAGATAGCTATATGAAATGATCAATGTTCCATGGTTTCATAACTTCAATGTTTTCATCCCATAAGGTTTCCTTTAAAGGACAATATTCTTATTTGAAAAATATCATGATTATTTTGGAATGTAGATAGCCAGAAGAAAATGAAAATCATCAGCATTCCCTCCTCCTCATTTTGTGTTTGCTTTGTCACATCATAATCTTTCTGCTATTCAGCTTTATAGGAACATTTTTCACCAAGAAAAATGAATTGTATTGGACATGCTGTTTTACAACCTACTTTTTTCATTCCTAATATTCCATAGACAATTTCCCTTCGATCAGCTCTTGATCCAAATAACATCACTCAAGCAATCAGCATGATATATACTTTCACACCAGAGTGTTTCGTAAACACCATACCACAGAGAAGGTGAGAGTTCCTCTCCATATGGAATTATCTTGTAACAATTGAGTTAGGTGTTGAAAGCAGCCAGGGTCCCAGAGAGCCAGGTGAGAATGTGTTTATTGATGTAACTCTCCAGGTCCCAACCCAACCTTCCTCTCCCTTAGTTCCTAGCACCTGTCTCACCAAAAGGACAGCATCAGTCCCTCCTACTTGACTTTTTTTTTTTAAAGATTTATTTATTCATATAGAACTGGGTACAGGCCAGAGATGCGGATGGTGAGAGGATTCACCAGAGACAGAGTGGGGTACAGAACAGGCAGATCAACGAAGTACACTGCTGAGGGGAGCAGCGGGCGGGTCAAGAGAGGTCTGCCACGCCATGTGGTCGCCTCCGGGGCAGGCAGGAATCGAACTCATGCGGAAGTGGCTTTAGCTTCTTAGTGCTGTGCTTTAACCCGCTGCGCCACCAGGGAGGGCCCTACTTGACTTTTACACACGCATCAGCTTCTCAACATGAACCTGCAATTTTGGGGGGCCATTTCTGTGAGAGCCACTTCTGGAAAACAGTCAAAGGGCTACATTTGTTCCCCAGGGTGTCACTATTCTTTGGTCACTGGAGTTTAAACTTTGTCAGCATATCATGCATTTCAAACAGAAACTGTTTTCACTGATAAGTGTGTGAGGTGATAATGACTGATTAACTAAAAAAAATAAAATAAAATAGGTAACCACTATATAGAACATAACATTTTAAATTAGGATTTGAAATGGGCTTGGTATTTCTAATAAAATATATATGTGGCAGTGGTGGAGGGCTTAGTTCCAAGCAGCATAAATATTTTCAGGAATATTAATTTCTAGTTACCCTATCAGAAATTGGTGTATATTTTTGAGTGCTACTTTTGTTTGTATTTTATCTACTGATGTAAAATCCAATGACTGATCATGATTATCTGATACAACTTTTTGCCCAGAAGAGAGGTAACTATTAAAAAACTTGATATGAGTCAGGAAAAAAAAAATGTGTGTCTATAAATAGATAGATAGATAGATAGATAGATAGATAGATAGATAGATAGATAGATAGATAGATAGATGGATGGATAGATAGATATACACACACCAAGAATGGTCAATGAATATTTTAAAGGGCACTAAGCCTGATAACACGTTGGAAAAGTTTGTCATCTTTTGACAGAACTAATCACAAATCATTAGGTCCAAAACTAAACTTGAGATGAAAGGTTATTACTTTTTTCTACTGAATCATCTAACCTCTAGTTTAAGCTCAAGTACAAAACCATCTGCTCACCAGGAGGTAATGGGGCCCCAAATCCATTAACGCCATATGTATCAACAGAAGTGTGACTTCAGAGCCTCAAATGTTTTCAATTTTTTTTTCCTTTCCTTATTATCTGCCAGAAACTTAGTTGGAAAGCTTTCCCTTTTCTTAAAATGCATTGCATTTCCATTTAATTATGCAAGTCTTCCCTTATTAAGTAATTATACAGATTTTCTCATCTGTGTGTCTATATTTCAGAAATAACTGCTTCATTTTGTTGGCAAAAACAGGAAATTAACCAAAAGGGGACAATAAGATTTTATTTTCAATTTCTCCTCCTTTTCCCTATGGGAACCAACTCATCTTCCTGTGCATCACAAGTTAAAGATGCTGACTCAGACTCCTCAATCATCTGGGCAGTCTGCAGCACAGCCTTTAGTGAGAGTTTATTGTACAAGATGTTTTACTAAATGAGTGAAGAGTAACTTTTCTGCCTTCACAATATCCCTTAGTGAAATAAGTTTAGTCTGAAACCAAACCCTCTCATATGTATTCCAAAACACAAGGGAGGGCAAACAGCACAAATTTAGTTAGTATCACTACGTAGCAGGGACCCACAGTTTGAAAATCTCACTAAAATGGGAGACTAACTGTGGCCAACATATGGAAATAAAATGTTGGCAACTGAAAAAAAAAAAAAAAAAAAAAGGACAAATCAAACATCTTAAAATGGTAAGAAGAAAAAGTGGGAGTTTTACATAAAGTTTTCAGTGATTAGCCTTATTGCTATAGAGATAGGTTTGTGTAAATGATAATCCTGGCCATTTGCAACTTATAAAACATAAACACTTTTAGCTGAGTTTCCTCATTTGATTCTTAGAATAACCTTGACATAGAGGAAGGAATAAACTACCTGCCCCAAATTACAGCTGTGTAATCTGTGGCTCAGAAACATTACTAGCTGTGCATCAAGTCCTGATGTCACTGGTCAGCCACAGAGCTTTGGACTCTGAATGAGTTCCAGCCTCCTGTCTTTTAAATGCACTGGTAGGAAAGTATTTATATAAAAGTTCTTAGAACATGATGGTGATTCAGCTGTTCAGTGGGAACAAAGAAAAGTTAATTACTGGAATACACTCTACTCAAAATATGAAGATCATGTGATAAATTTCAGCCTACATCATCCAAATCTTTCAAAGTTGCTGACATGCACCCTATGAACCATAGATATTAAAGTTCCTCTTTTGTTCATGATAACATTAGTTGACTGAAATTTCACTGATTTTCCTTTTGCCCAGTGTCAGAAAAAGCACATGGTAAAACAGCAGGAGGGAAAGGGAAATATTTCTTTAAAAAAGAAGATCTGCGGCCCTCCCCGGTGGCGCAGCGGGTTAAAGCACTGCACTGAGAATCTAAAGCCGCTTCCGCATGAGTTCGATTCCCGCCGGCCCAGGAGG
>NW_004567115.1:33230830-33259947 GCF_000260355.1 Condylura cristata | reverse complement strand
TTCAGGGGTGCCCCTCTCTCCTTTTCCTGTAGCAGGTAACCCACAGACAGGCAACCCAATTCACATTGGGGTGCCCTGTAACATATTTGGTACCCAATGCAGATTTGGTGTCCTGCAACAGTGACACCCAACCTGACTTTCTCTCGATTTGGTTCTGGCCACCAAGACATCCGTGATCCACGTTACCAGGAGGCCATGTGCAGCCTGCAGCATTCCCCCTGCTCACACAGTGCTGTGCTGGCTGCAGACAGCTTTTCTGTTGGTAGGCAGAGAGCGGAGTACCCAGGGACCCCCTAACTTGTACATTCTAATGGGATCTGGCCATCTGTGCACATTAAGACAAAGGAGATTTAATGTAAAAGAATTTTAGTAACGCTTAATGTGCATAGAAAGAGAGAAGAGAGGATGAGTTTCCCATTAAAACACGCAAAGTTACCCTTCCCCACAGGGGTAAATGTCCAGTCAAACAGGGGTCAGCCTGCATGGGGTCAAAGAGGCCTGAAAGCTTGTCGCAAGCCTAAGACATCTTCTGGTGGGAACCAGAGGAAAGAAGTGAAAGGGGCCAGGAAAGTATGGGGTAACAATGACAGGGGCTGGGGAGAGAGGAGGGCCCATACTGGCACAGGAATCTGCACACACACACACAGACTAGTCTGCTCACAAACACTGTTGATTCGTGATTGACCCTTTTTGAATTAAAACTCCTGCCCCTCTTCAGGCACTCCTGAAGAAGTGCCTGACATGGATGCCATCAGAAATTAAGCAGGTGCAGCAAACCAGATGTACATGGGTCAAGATGGCCAAGGAGGTGACAAGAAGCTCTGGGGGGTAAACACGATGGACTCAGGCCGCCGACCTGACAGCCTGCTCTGATGGGCCTTCACTTATATTGACTGTCTTTGTTTACCACATTAGAAAAAGATAAGCTCAAGATGGCAGAGCTTTTTGAGGGGAGTGAGGGGTAACACAGCCACTGTTCTTTCAAATCACTGGCTTTCTAACAGAGTGCACCTTATAGATCCAATTCCTGTCTCTGTTCATTGACTTTGGCAGCAATAGGCATTGCCAGCTACAAAAAGAGCAAAGTCAAAGTATAAATCAAGATAACAGCTGCCTCAGTGGCCTCCCCTGTGTCTCTCTCAATTGTCTCTACAGGCCTCCCTGTAGCTGGGTGGTCCCTAGGAAAGGGGAAGTTCCAGGTTCCCTGCTCCACCCAGGAGGAGGGTGGAGCTGAGCAGAGAAAAAAAGAGAAGAAGGAAGCAGGATGGAGAGCCAGAAGGAGACCCGAGGAAGCCACATGGAACAGCAATTCTGTGGCGAAGAAACTGTGCTTGTTTCTGAACACTGGACTGGTTAAGGCAGATGTGGGTGAGATACCTGTAGGGAGGTGACTATGGCAGTGTTTATATTTATTTTGATTTTGCTCTTTTCCTCCGAGATTTGGCTGGCAATTTCAGACCCTTTTCGATGGGTCCCGGCCAGAAGGTGCTTTTGTCTTGTGGCAGCTTTCAGGTCTTGCTTTGGGTCAATCCCTTTTGGGTTGACTTTTGCCCATGAGGAGATGATTTAGTAGTTATATTCTTTGTCTTCTGTATTGTATACTCATTGTGTTGAAGTTCCTTTTCATTAAAGTCTTATATGTTTTGTCTTGTTTCGACAAATGGCAGAACCTATTTGGAGCAGGCAGGGTTGGGGTTTTAGGGGTGCCCCTCTCTCCCTGCCCTGTAACATCCCCTCCACATGTCTCAAGTCCCACCCCCACCCCCCCAGTCCAAAGCCACGAAGCATTCGGGCCATTCTCCATGTGTCTCTCCCATAGTTTCACCCCTTCCAGTCCAGCCTTGCTTCTCATTATATGGGTCAAGGAATGTGGAACCTCCTTTTTTTTTTTTTAAGATTTATTTTATTTATGCATATAGAGGTGGAGTATAAGCCAGAGGTGCAGAGGTGGTGAGAGGCTTCACCAGAGATAGAGTGGAAAGCAGGACAGGCTGACTGATGAAGTACACTGCTGAGGGGAGCTGTGGGCAGGCCAGGAGAGGTATGCCGAGACATGTGGGTCACCTCTGGGGTGGGGATCCAACTCGCACTGAAGCGGTTCTGGATCCCTTGCAGTGCTGTGCCAGAACCTCCTTTTTTTAATGGAGATGCCCCTATGACATTTCCACCTGGAATGCTCTCCTCAATGCTCCTCATAAAAAGGTTAGTTCCTCAAGTCACCTCAAGCATCACCTCCTCCTAGAAGTCTTGTTTAATCTCCAGTGATTTATTCAGAAATCTCTCTTCTTTGAATACTTTTAGATCCTTGCATTATTCTTAGGGCACTTACCTTACTGTTCTTTTATTAAGAGTTTTTTTCCCAATCCCCACCAAAATCCTCAAGCTTCCAGGAGTCAGAAACTAATATCCTTATAGCCTCTAGCAAAAAGTGCTTCAGTTGTGGAGAGGATTTTCCATAAAGAGATGTTTCTTGTTCCCAGCCATTCCTTGTGAAGGGTGGAGCTAAGCAGCATAGGGAAGCTTGAGGAAGATTTGGAGTGATTGGGCTTGCCTGAGGGACTTGGAGAACACAGAGAACTGGAAGGAAGCATGTTGCCTTGAGACATACTGGGACACTTTGGGAGACGTGTGGTGAGACACATGGTAGGCTGAAGACGGCAGCCATTTTCTGGGCTTGTACCTTGGTTTTGCTTCTTGCATCCCAGCCCTGCTTGGCACCTTTTGCTCCTGCTAGTAGAGGCCTTGGACTTGTGGCAAGTTTTCAGGTCTCAGTGGCCCCACTTTTGGACAACCCTGTTTGGCTAGGCATTTACCCACCTGGAGATGGGCAACTTTGGTTGTTTTACTGGGAAATTATTACCCTTTTTTCTTTTCTCTTTCTGTGACCAATAATTTTATTAAAGTTTTTTTTTTTTTATTACAGGTGTCTAACACTAAGAGTATGTGCTTTGTCTTTATGGGGTGGATGACAGAATCCATTTAAGCATGCAAGTTTGGGGTCCTGAAGTGTCCCTCACTCTGCCTGCTAATATTTCAGTAAAGAGTTATAATGCTGGGCTCTCCCTGATAGTGCAACGGGTTGGAGCGCAGCATTGTAGGGCTGTCTGCTGCCACCAAAGCATTTCAGGGCCCAGACCACAGCCAAGGAGGTGACCACATGGGTGGCACACTTATATCTCACCCGTTGCTCCCCTCAGCAGTGTGTTTCAGTCAATGTGCCTGTTCTGCTCCCCACTCTGTCTCTGGTGAATCCTCTCACCCCCTGCACCTCTGACATGTATCATAGGTCTTGTATGCATAAATAAATTAATATTTAAAAAGACTTATATTGATGAATGATAAATACCACCTAGAATATGCCCCATCTAAAACTGAAGAATTGCCTAAAAAATACGCCTTGTTTGTGAAAATTTTTTTCATCACCATTCCTTATACCCCTTAGATACTATCTCACACCCCCTCACCCTCTCAGTCTCAAAAACTTCCCTTTGTTTATGTGTCTGGTCATTTATAATTGTTTGGTTTTGTCAGTGCACCTGTTATGATTCCTTGTTTTATTCACATATATGAAAACTTGTATATCATTCTTGATGTTTTACTTTCCCCTACAACCAATTTTAAATTCTACAAGTACATCTTCTAAATATCTACAGTTCATCCACTTTGCTTTATCAGTCATATCACATATATATTCTGGATAAATATGACAGCGAAGAGACTCAAAGAAAGAAGGCCATGGCCCTCCCTGGTGGCGCAGTGGGTTAAAGCACAGCACTGAGAAGCTAGGGCCACTTCAGCATGAGTTCAATCCTCGCCTGCCCTGGAGGTGACCACATGGCGCAGCAGACCTCTCCTGACCCGCCCGCTGCTCCCCTCAGCAGTGTACTTCCTGGATCTGCCCGTTCTGCTCCCCACTCTGTCTCTGGTGAAGCTTCTCGCTGCCCCTGAGCCTCTGGCCTGTACCCCAGTTCTGTATGCACAAATAAATAAATCTTTAAAAAAAAAAAGAAAGAAAGAAGGCCAATTGCCAATGCACATCTGGAACCAGTTTTTCCTATCACCTTTTATATTAAGTCAATTTCCAAATTTATAAGACAAACTCTAAATAAGCGCCTTGATTTTAATTCCACATATAGCTGGCTTCTTATATTCTTCTCCTTTTACAACCAAAACCTTCCCCATTTTTATCTCCCTCTTAACACATCTTATCAGGCTTCCTCCCATACCTCTGAATTAGTTCTTTCATTTTCTCAGTTGCAAGGATTTGACTGTGAGTAATTGAAAGGGTGAGTTGCCATTTACACAGGTAACATCTGGGGTTAAAGTAAAAATGCCCATTAAGTTTGTTTCAGGGAAATCCCAGTGTGAAGTGGGTTGGCCTGAAAGTGGGTCCTTACATGCCCACTTAAAGGGTCTTATATAATCAGAGTCAACTGCAGGAACAACAAAAAGATTCCTAAATTGTTTATTGACAAAAAGGGGAAATGAAGAGAGATGAATAGCCCAGGGAGAGAAAAGTATGTATTGGTAAATGCATCCTACCTGTTCTGTTGAGCTGGGACCCCAAGAGTATGCTGAAGGCTGGCGAAAAACCAAGGCCTAATGTCTGGTTAGAGAGCAAACCTGGATGCTTCATTACACCCTCTGTTCCCAGCATTCCTCCCTGAGGTGGTGTTGGCATTATGGGAATTGTAGTCCTTGGTGCCTGGGATCTCTTTCGTCTGAGATAGGGCGGAGTCCATAAAACATGTGTTTGTGGAGTTTGTTCAAGATATCCTTTCTCTCCAACAGGTCTAAGACAGACCTGTAAAGCTAGTAGTTATCAATCCCTGGGAGATTAAGTCCAGGTTCCACATAAATTCTCTTAAAGCAGTGGTTTGATAACATTAAAATCACCTGTTTGCACATTAAAATCACCTGGTGAGCTTAAAATTCCCAAAGCCTGTTCTTAGACCTACAGTTTTGTTAAATAGCTTTGTTTGTATGTTAAGTCTACTTGACTTACAAGAGCATCGAGTGAATTATATGGGGGTGTAAATGTAAAATGATAAATTTCCTTGGAGTGATGTAGCCATTTTATGCTTAAACTTGAAGTGAATCTTGAAAGAAACATTGTTTGATATTGGCAGGCAGACAAGGACAGATTAGGAAAGATAGTTTGGAAGCTACTTTGGAGCAGAAAGGTGTAATCAAGGGAGAAAAATGAATTAGAAAGCTGCAAATAATTTGGATGGAGAATGCATTTGAATGTGCAAGAGGTGACAGGAAATGGGGACATGAGATTGACTAGAGAAGTAGGTAAGAAAGGAGAATGGACTTTATGATTGTGTTAAATGTTTTAGACTTTCTCTAGACAATATTTTATAACATGAGTAATAGGAAGCCACTATATAAAAGTTGCATAACCAGGCCTGTATTTTTCAGCAAGCCTTGGAAAGACATCTCACAGCTCTTAAATTACCTCTGTAATCTCGGAGAGCCAGGTGTGGTCAAATGGAATCTAGACATTGCATTTCTATTGAGATATGCACTTTCCAAGGTGGGGAAATGAGATTACCTGAGTTTCATTGTTTGTCTTTCCTTCCCCCCATCCTTCTGTATTTTCTCTCTCTCATTGAGCAACCACTTGCCCCAGGTGGTCTATTACCATAAGCTTCAGAGATACAGTGATCCAGGGGCCACCCCTGACTCCAAGTACAGAGATTAAGGGGTACATCTGGCTGGAAGATCCCCACACTGTGAAAAGGAGCCCACTGCTTTCTCCAAGGCAGTTACTGCATCCTTCAAGGCAGTCTATTATACCCTAGAAAGCCATCACCCTCAAAAGGAAAGAAGTTGGTGAGAGGCTCTAGGGTACTCAAGGTACAGGGAAGGGCAGCTAAAGGATCTTCATCTGTCACTCAGTCACTAAATTTAGCAGAGGGCACTGCCCAGGAGTAGGAGCTCCTGTGGACCACATACCGCCCTGCCCCCCAAAAAAAGCAAGTCCCAGGCCATTTTCCCAGGGAGATTCTTACTGTTTAATTGAAAACTCTCCCTGTTCTTGTTGGACCCAGAAAAGAATACCAGCTGCAGGACCCTGTAGAAAGGTGGCAAGCCCCTGCGTTTGAAGGATTGCCTGCATCCTCCTCCTGTTTAGAAACACCTGACCTGACCTACATGTTTCCCACCTTTCTGCTGCCATCTGGAAGGCAGGGAACCTATAGTTTATCCTCCGTCACACTGTTTGATTTAGTGAACTTGGCAAGTTACTTAACGTCCAGATGCTGCCATGGTTTTTTTTCATCAGTATAATGTCTGGTCCCTTTTCACTCTCTGAAATGCTCAGTGAATTGAGTTTATTGAAAGATATGGTTAAAATGCATATGCCTGTTGAAAACAATTAATTCATCTCAAAATTAGATTTTAAATCTCCTTTTGAAGTGGACAAATAAATCTTCTGAGAAAGTCTTTAAGAATGATCGTACAAGGATTACATTAAGGATTATATGTCTACTCCAAAATGCATCCTTCATTAAAAATGGCAACTTTTCAAAACAAGTATGTGCAGCTCTTGAATGTTCTTGAAAGATATGGCAAGACAGACTTCTGGTAAAGCTTCTGAGATCCTGAAACAAATATTTGAACAATATCTCTGTGTAATGAGAATGATAAATGAAGTCATGAAATGTAATATTCCACAAATAGGATATAAATAGGTGACTATTATCTTTAGCTCCTAGACATTATTAAGTCTATTTCTTCCTGATAAAGGCAAATTCATTGTCTGGAGTTCTCTTCTTTACTTCTTAGAACATAGCAGTTGTGTTCCTAGCACTATACAATTAATCTACTTTTTACTCAGACCAAACTAAAGCTGTTCTTAATGACAAGAAAAAGAGGCATAAGGGAGCCTGTCAAATAGGATTATTCAGAGGAAAGAAAGTCTAAGTGGATTTAAAATTGCAACCTGTCATTACCTTCTACAAGTTTAGAGGAACTGAAATAGAATAGCTCTTTATCAAAAATACAAATCTAAGGAGAAATAACTTCTGATTTTTTTAATGTGCATTTTTTTCCCTTTATAGAAGTAATATTGGTTTATAATACTGTATATGTTCTAGGAGTAGGGATTCACAAGAAAATAGATTAATTTAACTGGTATGGTTACTTGGTCACGTATATGACTCAATATAAAAGTTATTGTACAATTTATAGCATTAAGGATGTGTGTGTGTCTTTCCTAACTTGATACACTATCAGGTTTTAAAGGTCAAGAGCAGCAGACACTGGGGGTGTCTGATCTTTTCAATTAATAACTCAAGGCTTTTGTTTATCACTCTTTTCTAAGCATCTCATTAGCTGACATCTTCAAGTGGCTATTTGGATTCAAGGTTTTTCTCCTGTTTTATAACTGAAGAAACTATAAAGGGCAATATGTCCTCAATATCATTAAACAACCCTTTTTATACTTTCACCTTCTCGTCTTGCATGAACTCATTCACACCACTAATTGTAATCCTCCTTGCTGGGTACACACATATATGCACACTGATGTTATACAACTAGATGCCCTGTAAGGAAATACATAAAGTACTAGGTGATATCATATTATTAGGGCTTTAAAACATTAGTTCTCTTTGCTCTTAAAAAAAACACACACACACACACAAATCAATTAAGATTATTATTATTACTTTTTAAAGATTTATTTACTTGTGCATACAGAAATAGGGTACAAGCCAGAGGTGCAGGGGCGGTGAGAGGATTCACCAGAGACAGAATGGGGTGCAGAACAGGCAGATCGTCAAAGTACACTGCTGAGGGGAGCAGCGGGCGGGTCAGGAGAGGTCTGCCGTGGCACGTGGGTCACCTCCAGAGCAGGTGGGGAATCAACTCATGCTGAAGTGGATTTAGCTTCTTAGTGCTGTGCTTTAACCCGCTGGGCCACCAGGGAGGGCCTAAGCTTCTGTTTTTGAAGTAAGTACTGGGGCACGTGTAGCAGAATACTAATGCCCCTCCCCATTACACATCAGCCACTTCTCCTGTGACCTTGCTGTATTATTAACCCAGGCAGGGAATACATAAATAAACCAGAAAATAAAGCTACAACTCTCAACTCTTTACTCTGAGTTCTTACTATCTGACAAATTCATGCAGCCTCTGAGGTGATTAGGATGGGAAAAGTAGATGGTTCAACGAGCACATTGTGAAGTAAAGGCCACCGTAAGCTCCCATGGGTCTCCGTGGGAGTCATACCTCTGACAACCAGCTGCACCTCCAGTCTGTGAGTGGTATATTTTGACCCCCACTTCAAATTTAGTATTAAAAAATTCATTCTCACGAATTTAGAAATGTATTCTATGAACTATTAGCTTAAATATGGGAATAAAATTGAAAAACCTAAAAATAACTTAAAATTTGGCTTTCTCAAGTGTTTGTTGAAGGTGAGGTGAGTGGGGTGCATCAGTTAGATAGAAGAGAGGGAAATTTTACTATGCATCACTGAGGCAGATCGCAGTGGAAATTGCCCCATCAAGTAACCTCCAGGGAATTATGGAATAATGGGAAATAGTGGTTTCATGGGGGTTGGGGGTGGAGGGAGTACATAAAAGTCTTTATTGTCTGCAACAGAGACAGAAATGTCTCTTTTATTCATCTGTTCATTTTGATTGTTCTTTCATTCATCTCTACATTTGTCACTTTGTGCCTGATTTCAGTAAAATGAAAAAAAATGACAGCCTTTGTCTTCCAAAAGCTCCTATCACAGATAAAAATATTTATATTTAATTACAACACAATAAGATATATTATGATTTTGTACAAAAGCAGTGGGCTTCTATTTTTCTGTTTAAATAGTCATACAGAGTTCTATTGTTGAAAGTAAGTATTAGAGTTGATATAATTAAACTAGTAAGTCTGACTCCATAGTGTATCAATCTTGTGACCTTGAAATGTTGGTGAGATTTCACCTCTAAATCACTTCACTTCTCAGAGTCCCAGGTATTGAGAGTTTGGTATGAGTGAGGTGCCATCACTTTTTTTTTTAAGATTTATTTCTTTATACATGCAGAACTGGGGTACAGTGAGAGGATTCACCAGAGACAGAGTGGGGAGCAGAACAGGCTGATTGACAAACTACACTGCTGAGGGAACCAGCAGGAGAGGTGGGAGAGACAGGAGAGGTCTGCCACGCCATGTGGGTCACCACCAGAGCTGGGGATTGAACTCTCACTGAAGAGCTTCAGCCAGCTTGCAGTGCTGCACTCTAATCCTTTGGGCCACCAGGGAAGGCCCGCGTGTCTAAAGTGTATTAATTTATACAGTCCTTAAAACCCAGCTATTAAGAGGCCACTGATTTTATACCTGAGGAAACTGGCATGGACACGCTAACCAATGCACCACAGGTTAGCCTAGCCAAGTGCCTGTGCTCCTAGTCAGTGTACTAAATGTGTCTCTGTCAGAAAAAATTCTAGATTGCAGCTTCAAGTAGAGTTCTAACAGTGAGAGGAATTAGAGGCTCTCTGGAGAAAAGTTTGGAAGAGTTTAGGCATAAAAAAGTAAGAACTGTGACTTTTAATGCTTTTTAATACAAAACTGCATTAGAGGAATTCACATCACATCGGTATGTCTGGCTATGTTTATTTAGCATCCATGCCCCCTTCTTTGGATAAGAGCACCTGATTCTTGCCTCTGACTTTCCATCTCTGAGGGCTGGGTGGGGATGGCCCCACAGCTACCCCCATTGGTGAAATACTAAGCAGGTTTGGGGCCAAAAAGGTTAGTTAAGAGCTAAAGTCAAAACCTTACCCATCCCTAAACTCCAAGGACCTGGGACTGCCTGCCCACAACTGATATTGCTTTCAGAAGTCCTCATTTCTCCCCCTGAATTTATCAGAAAACAGCTGCATGGCCCCAGATTTCTCATTTGTACTAGCCCATGGTTCCCTTTTTATTGATGGACAGGAATTAACAAAATTATACATCTGTAGAATGTTCTTTACTTGTCAGATATATCCAAAACTGGTATGGACATATTTTTAGGTAAGCATATTTTTCTCCTCATTGTCTCCAAGGCACAATAGTCAAGAAAGGGAGATTCCTAGCTAAAGAGCTTGCCTCACAATCTTGCCATTCTGTAACCCTCTGAAGCTAAGAAAGAACATTTCAGACTCTGGTCCAATATGAAGCCATTTTGCCAACGGCAATAGAATTTAAAGGACCAATCCCATGCGGTTTCCTGAAGAGAAACTGAAAGCCACGGCTCTTTTAAGTTCAATGGATGAAATCATGGCTCTCAACAAAGACTGGGCAGCCCAGGTGCTAAAGTTGGCCTGCACCCTTACACGTGTAAAGGACTCGATGACCATGTAAGCCACAGACTTCTGCTAAGTTAGCCATCTAAAGAGAACTCAGCCAAGTGGCACTTGGAGCCAAGACAAGTAAAAGTGGACAGGGATCTTCCTCTAGCCACTGGCTCTTTCTAGCATCACATTTCTATGATGCAATTTCATTATTCGGTACTTTGCTTTCACTGCCTTTTCCTCTCTTTTAGCCTCCTTCCTACGCTCTGCATATATCTACTTGAACAATGAATTTTCCACCTCGGTAAAAGGAGCAAGGCTTCAAGACAAAAGCAAGGTTGCATGTGTAGGATCAAATTGAAGGACACTGTCAGTTCTAGAAACCCCATTGTACCATGTATACTTGTTCATCCCTGTGAGTGTCTCACTAGATGAGAGTCTGTTGGCCAATTTATAAGTTGGAATCCAAAGAAGTTGAGACTACAGCTCATGGGCCAGTTAGTGTTTTTAATCTGTCAAGTTCCCAAGATACTCAGCTCCATTCCAGTCAGCTGACTAGAGCAACATTTCCCTTCCTGCATTTACCAGAATGTCAAGTCTGACCTCAAAGGTTTCATATGTTTTCCTATATTTTCTAACTACTAAACAGCAAGTGTTGAGAAACATTTTTCTCTCTTCTGCAATTAGCTGAAGTGTCCCTAAATAATTCCTGAACTAGACTTCTATCTTTGTTCAGCTAGGTCTCTCTCTGTCGCAGTCCACAGAGAACATCTGTATGCAACCTGACTGTTTTGGTGCTGACAGCTCTGCTTCTCCCCAGACTGTCACCATCTGGCCATCAGCTGTGTACTTGTGAGAACCCACGCAGAGTGATGCCAATCTTCTCCCTGGAAGGCTGAGCGCTTAGCATTTCTACAGGAACCAGCCCAGTGACTCAAGAGACTCTCAGTTCTTTTGTCCTCAAAATTCTCATTCTCCTGAGCTTTAAATTAATAGTTCACACACCCATCAATAAAATTCAGAAAATTCCCTTTTAATTAGAGGAAATATTTTCAATTTGCCTTGCCCCCCAGATTGAAGACAACATATATATTTTTCATGTGATCTGCCATGTCGCATAATGAAGAGATAAGTTCTGCTGAGAATTATGGCATATTTATGTGGAGAGCAGTTAATGTCAACTGTCTCTTTAAGAACAAAAATCTGACAATATTGCTTTAATCAGACTGTTTTCTGCACTTATTTTAAAAGAATGTGTCTGCTAAAAACAATTCCTTTTTCAGCTTTACAGAATTATTGTTTAAGTTGTACATGGAAATTAAAATGTTAGTTTTAGTTTCTACCACCTCTTTATAATTAAGCAACTAATTTTTTCCTAAGTACCAAGCCTTTATTTCAGTTAATTTTATTCTGAGAAACATTTATCATTACTTATACTCATTCAACATCAGACATGGGAAATGCTCTAGAGATTTCAGGCTAGTAGCTAAAGCAGGAAGAAAAACAGATATATTCATTTCAGCCCAAGGAGTAGACCAAAGAGGCACAAAATCCTTTTGAGAACAGTAGTTGATTTTTCAACTATGCTGGTGTCATTTAAGACTTAAGACAGGGCCGGGTGTTTTTTTTTTTTTTTCTTTAAGATTTATTTATTTATGTATATAAGAACTGTGGTACAGGCCAGAGGTAGGGGGAGGGGTGGTGGTGAAGGGATTCGCCAGGGTGGGGAGCGGAACAAGCAGACTGACTGAAACATACTGCTGTGGGGAGCAGCGGGGAGACAGGAGGGGCCTGCTGCGCCTTATGGGTAGTTCCCTGGTCTGGACACAACTATGCTGCAGCGGCTACTGCAGAGGGTTTCATGGTCCTGTGCTTTACTCCCTTGCACCACCAGGGAGGGCCCAGGACTGGGCAGTTTTAAATACAGGTTTAATTTTTAAAGAATGCAAGATCCTTTTGTCCATAAATAAAAATACACAATTTTTTAAACAAATAAAAAAATCTTGATTCTCTGATGATTTTTTTTGGAAAATATACTGTTTTTTAATTACAGTTAATTTTCATTTATGTAGTCGGTCTTAACCTTTGGACGTGGTGAAAGTGAACATATGGCAGAATTAGAATCACGGAGGTAGATCATCATTTATACATTCAGTATGGAGGTTTCTGAAAATGCGATTTGCAGGTCCCTTGCCAGATTTAGTGCTTTGGGGGTGGGCTGGAGAGGCTGCATTCCTAGTTCGTACACACATGGACTCTGCTGGTCTTGGGGACCTAGCTTTTTTTTTTTTTTTAAGATTTATTTATTTGTGCATATAGAACTGGGGTACAGGCCAGAGGTGCAGGGGCAGTGAGAGGATCCACCAGAGATAGAGTGGGGAGCAGAACAGGCCGACTGACAAAGTACACTGCTGAGGGGAGCAGCGGGTGGGCCAGGAGAGGTCTGCTGAGCCCTGTGGGTCACCTCCAGGGGCAGGTGACCTCATGCTGAAGTGGCTTTAGCTTTTTAGTGCTGTGCTTTAACTCACTATTCCACCAGGGAGGGCCCAGGGACCTAGCTTTAATAACCACACAGCTCCCTATTGTCAGACTATCAAAGAAAGGTTTGCATTTTATGAAATCTCCCAAATTACTGTGATACTCATTTTTTTTAAATCTTATTTTATTTATTTACTTATGGTAACATTGAGCATTGTTTTACATACAACACTGTATATGATTTAGGGTTATAGGATCACACTGTGATTATAGGTTATGGGAAAAGGGGAAGTTCCAGGTTCCCTGCCCCACCAGAAGAAGGGTGGAGCTGAGCAGAGAAAAGGAGAGAAGAGAAGGAATCTGAGGAGGAAGGAAGCAGGATGGAGAGCCAGAAGGAGACGTAAGGAAGCGACATGGAACAGAGAAACATGTGAAGAAACTGTGCTTGTTTCTTGGCCCTGGACTGGTTGAAAGAGATGTGGGTGAGAGACCCGTGGAGAGGTAACTATGACAGCTTTTACATTGATTTTGATTGTGTTCTTTTCCTCCCAGACTAGTTTGGCTATTTCTATATGGGTTCCGGCCAGAAGGTGCTTTAGGCTTGTGGCAGGCTTTCAAGCCTTGCTTTGGGCCAATCCCTTTTGGGTTGACTTTTGTCCAAGAGGGGATGGGTAACTTCAGGTGTTTGATTTAGAAATTATATTCTTTGTCTTCCATATTGTATACTCACTGTGTTAAAGTTCCTTTTCATTGAAGTCTTATATATTTTATCTTGATGCGGCAGATGGCAGAACCTATTTAGAGCAGGCAGTTTTATGGGTTCAGTGGTGCCCCTCTCTCCCTGCCCTGTAACAACACCTCTTCAGGTATATGGATAACCCATTTCTTAACCACTAATCAATTGAATATTTTTGTACTTTTCTCCATCAACTTTCCCAGATCCTTTTTCATGCTCTTCACATATTTAGGGACATTTATAGCTATACCTGTTTGTTTGTTTTTTGTTAATATCCCCTGATTCTGCAGAGGCAAAGCTACATGTTAACTTTAATCCCTTACATATTAATTATTGCAATTTCTCAGTTTCACTATAATTATAATAAATTATAAAATGGAATCTTTGGAAATTATCCATTTACTTGTCTGTCAGTGAATTTACTGAGATAAACTTATGAAATTACACTAGCACTAATATAAAAGTTGACATGTATCATAAACTATTCTTACAGTTTCCTATGTGTTCACTTATTTAAATCTTCAAGACAACCCAAAGAAGTCAGTTTTATTATCATCCTCATTTGATAAAGGTGGAAACAGGTTCCGAAGCTTTCCCCAAGCCATACAGCTGATGAGTGAAGAATCTAGGCAGTATGACTGAAATAAAAATAAAAAAAAAATTAAAAGCTATTTGTGCATGTCAGTGATTTTTTTTAATTTTAAAACATTTCTCAATATTCACAAATTTCTCCACAATTACACTACTGAGAATATTCTATCAATACTTTTGAACAACATCATCAAAAAGAGGTCATTCAAATACTGCTAATCCCCTCTTTCTCTTTGACCATTCTTTGCAACAGCATGGGACAAGGATTCCACTTCCAAGTTGATCATATGGAAGATGGTTTATTGGAAACATGCTTTCCATGAATTTTAGAAAAACAAAAGGAGCAAAGAACATCCTGATACTCTTTGAAAGAGGTTATCAAAATTTGATTAAGGATTATCCCATGCATGTGACATTGTTTAGATGTGACTCAAGGCAGAATTCTCCTTTGTTTCTTTTTAAATACAGTTTCTCATAGAAGTAGCTTAGGATAAAATGCAAGAACACTTATATTATTTGGGAGTTACTATGCAAAATATTCAAGTAAATAGAATCATAGCCATCTTTTAGTAAGGGAAATACCCCATAGTATAATTTTTTAGGTGAATCTAAATTCTAGGTAGTTTTCAAAGGTTGAACCAGTACGGTCCAAATCCTAATACTCAGACTCAGGTCTCCTGCCTGCTTCTAGCATAGGAGGCTGAAGACCGCCTCTGATCCCAGGAGCCCTCTTAACCTTTTAAAATACCGGACCTGCTGTAATTTAGACTCAGTGAAACTAAGTCTTGGAAATATTTTAAGAAATTAAATTCCTGTGTATTTAAACATACAAAATTGTGCTATTCTGAACTGCCAGTGTCTGAACTTTCAGCTTTATTTCATTTGATGAAAACAGAACATAGAGCAAATTTTTTAAAGATAACCTTGTAAAACTAATGAGGTTTCCTGAAGAAGAGACTGTTACTATTTTCAATAGAAATCATTTCTATTTAATCAAATTGTGATGTTTTATGTTGCAGATTCTTTTGGACCCAGACTTTGGTTGCCTAACATCCTGTTATTGAGCCGGAGGCTAATGGGGATCCACAGAAGCCCAGTTAGCTAATCACGAGTGAGAAAAGATCCCCCATCCTCTAGAGGCCGCCCGCTTTATGCAGCGGCTGCAGAACCTTTGAAAACTACCTAGAATTTAGATTCACCTAAACTAAAACATGATGTCTACACAGAAATGAGGTAGTAGAAAACCTAACCTAAAAGTGACTGAGGACTGATTCTAAAATGCACACTCCTGGGTGGAGACTTAAGATGCTAATGAGACATGTGACATAAGAAGAATATGTAGCCAGTCTCACATCCCCCAGTGTAGCCCAGCCTGATGATGCACACTGTGATGCTGCTCCTTGCTACCTTATGCTAATAACCAGCCCAAAGAAGCAGGACCCCAAGTACTCTCAGACCTCGAGTGTGGCTCAGGACAGCTGGCACCCTTTTCCATTCATGTGATCCACAGTAACTATTTCTTGTTTGAAGCCTATTATTGGTTCTTTAAAAATGTGTGTAGGGCCCTCCCTGGTGGCGCAGCGGGTTAAAGCACAGCACTAAGAAGCTTAAGTCACTTCAGCATGAGTTCGATCCCCGCCTGCCCTGGAGGTGACCCACATAGCACAGCAGACCTCTCCTGATCAGCCCGTTGCACCCCTCAGCAATGTACCTCATCAGTCGGCTGTTCTGCGCCCCACTCTGTCTCTTGTGAATCCTCTCACCCGCCACATCCCTGGCCTATACCCCAGTTCTGTATGAATAAATAAATCTTAAAAAAAAAAATGTGCAGGATTAATTGGTAGAAATCAAATAAAGTCCCTCTGTAATTAGTAATGCCTACAATTTAATGACAAGGCATGGATTTATGAAATCATAAATAGCTGTGACTATAAAATTATATAAGTTAAAAAAAATAACACCAGCATTAGGAACACAAATCTTATACCTGTTTTGGTCAGTAATAAGTAATATGATCTCCAGCAAACAGTTTCTCAATTTCACATCTGAAAAAACAGTATGTAACCAAATGTTTAAAATATTAGAGAAAGAAGGACTATAATTAATCTAGTAGCTCCCAGCCTGAGATTTTGGGCCAGCTAACTTAATGATGCTTTTTGATAGGTAATAGAGTTATTTTCCTTACATGAGTTCTAACTAAGACTCCTTGCAGGAGGGCCAGGATGTAAAGTCACAAACAGAAAAAAAGTTATTATGACATGGAAAAAATAACCACTCATAAATCAAATCACTTAAAAAGAAAATAATCTACTTGCTTCCTCATGCTAGCTTTTCAGCTAGTCTTGTCTTTGGCTTCAATACCTCCTCTTTTTGATTGTTACTTGATGCTTGTAATCTACCCACACAGCACAAGTCAGGCAGCAATCAACTGCAAACTAAACAAAGATCTAGCTTATGAAGGGTGCCGTTACAGGACAGGAGGCGAGGCATTCCAGAACCCCCAAACCTGTCCATTCTAAATAGGTTCTACCATCTGCTGCATTAAGCCAAAACATGTAAGACCTTTAATGAAAGAAACTTGAATTCAATTAGTGTGCAACAAAGAAAAGACAAAGAATATAGCTTTCAAATCAAGCACCCAAAGTAGAGTTACCCCTCTCCTTGTGGGCAAATGCCCAGCCAAACAGGGTTGGTCAAAAGCAGGGCCTCTGTGGCTTGAAAAACCTCTCACAAGTCTAAGGTACCACCTGGTGGCAACCCATAGGAAGGGGGTAAGTGGGGCCCAGCACATCTGGAGCAAAGGAGCAAGATCAAGATAAAAGCTACCTTCGTGAACGTCCCCACGGGTCTCTCACCCACATCTGTTTGAGTCAGTCCAGGACCAAGAAAGCAAGCAGTTTTTTTCACATGTCTTTCTGCTCCATGTGTCTCTGTGTCTCTATCCCTCTTCTTTCTCCAGTCTCTTCTCCAGCTTCTTTTCTTTCCTCCTCAGTTCCACACTCCTTTGGGCAGGGCAGGGAAACTAGAACACGGTTTTCCTGAGGACCACCTTGTTACAATGGGATTGCAAAATAATTTGAAAATCAAAGGATTAAAAAGGTCTTTAGACCTTGATTATTATGTATCTCCTTATGTGTCTCCAGCCCCAAAATGATTCTTCTTATGAACTTGTAGAGAAACTTAAATGTGAGTGGACAGCTTATTGAAAAAAATTACATCAACCAAAAAATGACAAACACCATTCTTGTCACTCTCTTTATTATTCTATTGCTCCAGGGCAACCCCAGGAAAAGTGGGGGTGATTTGGGTTGTAAGTCTTACCTGTGGACTTAAGAACTCAGGAAAAGGTCCAAAAGCAGACATGCAGAGAGAATCAAAACAATAATTTACAAAGGGAGTAAGAAGAGGGAGAATGGAGATAAAGAGATTAGATGACTCATTTATCCTATCATCAATAGCATCTGAGCCTGACGAAGATGTAAGTCAAAGCCGGGAAGCAAGAGAACAAGGCCAGCCTGTTGTCTTTTAAGTCCAACATGGCCCTTCAGCTCCACTTCAGGCCAGCAGCACCCACCCATTCAGAGAGGGAAGTTCATGGCATTCTGGGAGTTGTCCTCAGGCCTTGTAATCTCAGGTGGGAAATAGGGTGGAGTTTGGAAAAGTCAAGGGTTACAGATCATTCAGGATGTCATTTGCCACTTGGGAGTTTGCTCCTCATTGTTTTCTAACAGTATGATACCTTTAGGGAGAAACACACTTTCAGTTACAACTATCTTTGAAATAAATTTATTTTCATAAATTTAAACTTCAATTTTTAAGGCAGAGTGAACTCTGTTTTACATGGATTCACATTTAATGACTCCTTTCTGGAACCAATTATTATCTATAATCATCACTGCCTATATTTTAAACTGCCTGATGGAAATAATAAATTTTACTACAGTTGACCTACACAAGCCAATAGCATTTCCACCCATATGGAAAGTTCTTCAGCTTTGGCCAATAGTATTTTCACCAGCGTGGTAGCCCTGGATTTTTTACACTAATTAGAAGTGATGGTTAATATATTTTGTTAATAAAAATCTGACAAAGAACTTATTAGTCGTTACATGGCTTTTGGTCAGCAAAATTTTCTTAATACAGGGCCTGTGCTGAGAGAGTGAATAATAAAAGTGGATCTTAATATGAATAGGTTAGGCTATAACAACATACACCAACATTTAAATTTTACAGAAACAGACTAAGGCCAAATGAGGTTACAACTTGCCAAAATCCTCTTCCAACTCTGAATTTTTATTTGTCTAGAGACTCTATGTTACATTCTTAAGTCATCCATATATTACAGAGTTTAATAAATCTCACTGGTGATAAATATATTTCTACAGTTCAACTAAAATCCATTTCCTCTGTAGGTAAATTCGTTCCATCATACCTTAAGAGAGTGACTGATTAATTAAAACAATCCCTTGGCTTGTATTATAGTGAGCTGATGCTTGGTCTTAGTTACTTTAGCACAGTAATCTCTACTAGTAAAACATATTTATAAAAACATGTATAACATATGCATTAAATCCCCATCACAGAACATGTGGTTTTAAATAATAAAAAAAGAACTGGCAAAAGCATTTTATGCTCTGCCAAACCCAGAACAAAATGGCCTATGAAATTTAACTAAGGCTTAAGCCAGTGGTTCCGGTTTTTTCCTCTCTGAATTCTTTGTCCCCCTTGAAGACAAAGCCTCTCTTTAATTTGTGGTGTTTACATTATCAAGGCAATGTTTTGTCATTTTCCTGTTTTCTAGGAAATGGAAAAGACTATTAATGAATACAGAGAAATAAGGATAGTCCTCACTTTAAAAAACCTCATGCTCAATATTATTAAGAGTCAATTTGGAATTGCCCGATGAATAAGATAAATATACTTAATTTTTTATATGAGTCATCTCAACATTCCACAGAATATTACTGATTAAAATAACGAACTTGCTAAAATGTTGCTGGGACTATCTAAATAACTTCAATGATATACAACTCTTCAATTTTCTTTGATCCCGAGAGCCTTTCGGTAGGAAAGGGTTGGCTCCTCCCCAGCGAACTGGTTACTATTTTATAACAAAAAACACATCTCAGCCTCAATTTTGTCATGCACATTTATTTAACAAATACTAAGAAGCAGGTTCAAAAACAGTTCTTCCAACTTTATCTGAAAGCTTGAAGACATGCCAGCAATCTGTTCTTTAGAGAGTCTCTACAAGGGTTAACTTGGACACAGAGGCAACAATAGTCCACACGCAGAATTCTGTACTTTATGGTCTAGTTTACACAGCCACTGAGCCATGGAACCAAGGAGAGGACACAGGATCACCGAACAGTCCAGCCCTAGGTCCTCTCCTGCTGGCCCAGGTCAGACTTCACCAGAGTTCTACGGGTATAAAAAGCACCTCGAAAGTTCCTCAGCAATCCAAGAATACCTTTAATGTCACCAGCGATGGCCCCTTTCTAACATTCATTGTGCCTATAAATAAACCACGAATTTCTCAGATACAAACCACTCCTGACATTTAGCATGCTAATTAGCCAAGTCTCAGGTATTGAGATGCAGAGAGCTAAAACACTTACTTGTATTAGTTACTTCTGAAAAGTGGCATTTCTGATCAATTATTTGTTGCACACCTCTGGAATCACCACTAAGGCAACTGGCTGCCCCCTGGATGAAAGAGGAAACAGAAACACCCATGTGAGATATTATACTGTCTATGATAGAACATTTGAAAAGAAAGATTTCATACCCAACTCTTTATTATTATTACATTTTGAGATAGCATTTATAGCAGTGACTAGTGAAATAACAAAGGAAGAAATTTTGGGTAGAATTCACTTTTCATTTCTAAAGCTACTGAGTGTTTTCTTTGTTTGGATAGTTAATTTTCACTTTCCCCTATATATTTTATTAACTTTTATATTTATGAACTGGTAAATACTATTCATGATAGAGATCTTGAATAGTTAATTTACTGCTATGTTAAACTTGGAGTGCATTATATTTTGCCTCAATTCCTGATGAAATTGAAAGCACTCAGTCAGAGAGGGCTTGAAACAGAATCGTCTTTAAAGGAAAAGGAATGTTACTGTTGCTTTTCTTTCCCTTTTTAATGCTAGTTGCTAAGCATTAGAATTGTGGGAACTATTTTTAAATGTAAAAGCATTTTCATTATCTAGTTCTTATGAATTCATATGTACACAGAGGCATCTTCTAAAATAGTGAACAGGATTTGACACTGAGTCGAGAAAAATAACCATTATGGCCAATCTTTTAAAGAAGAATATTCTAAATTGACATTCCAGAAAAACTAGGAGAGCCAGAAAGGGTGACTTAAATGCTATTGTCCTTTCAGCCTGTTGTGCTAGGGAAAGTAAACTGACATTTGTTGAGTCACTATGCCTCAGGCACTGTGCCAAGTACTGTACAGGCATTAAAATATTAAATACACTCACCATCTTTCTACTACATGTGCCAACAATATATAGTTGTTAGAAGAAGAGGTCTTGAAATCAAGACATTTGGGTTCAAATTGTAGTCCTAAGACACTCTCTCTGGGAACTTTACCAAACTCTTTTCTCAATCTCAGTTTCTTCATCAGCAAATAACATAGTACATAGTTTATCTTATGTGAGCCTGAATGTATGAATGTATATGTGTATATATGTGTTAACAGCTAACAAATACCCATCACTAAAAAAAACCAAAACAAAACAAAACAACTATATTCTTATTGTTAATGAACTTGCATTTCTAACTAAGAAATATGTTATAGTAACTTGTGTTCCTCCAATTCTTTTTTTTTTTTAAGATTATTTATTTATTTATTTATGCATACAGAACTGGTGTTCAGGCCAGAGGTACAGGAGCAGTAAGAGGATTCGCCAGAATCAGAGGGGGGAGCAGAACAGGCCCAATGATGAAGTACACTGCTGAGGGGAGCAGCGGGCAAGACAGGAGAGGTCTGCTGAGCCATGTGGATCACCTCCCAGCCGGGGATCAAACTTGTACTGAAGAGGTTGTGGCTAGCTTGCAGTGTTGCGCTTTAACTCATGACGCCACCAGGGTGGGCCCTATCCCTCCAATTCTGTTTTAGCTCTAGACCCTTGTGCCCCAGAATGTATTTGAAGGCAGGATCCTTAAAGAGATGATAAACTTAAAATGAGGCCTGTCCAATTTGACTGGTGTCTTTATGAGGTGAGGAAATTTGGGCACACAGATACCATGGAGTGTGGGTGCACACAGAGAAAAGGTCACCTGAGGATACTGCAGTCTGTAGCCCTCTGCAAGCCAACAAGAGAGTCTAAAGGAGAAATGAAGCCTGTGACATTCGTCTTAGACTTTTATACTCTAGAACTGTGAGAAAATAATTGGGAGCAGTGGGCAAGACAGTGAGAAGTCTGCAGTACCATATGTGGGGGTTAGCTCCCTGACGGGAGATGGAACTCAGGAGGTCACAGTAGCCATGGTGGTGTGTCATCAAGGTGATAGTGCTGAGAATTAATTCCTAGGTCGCCTGATGAAAGGCTGCCCCTGTTGTTGTTTAAACCATCCAGACTGTGGTATTCATTTATTGTATATAGTTACCCAGAATCTATTGTGCATTTTCTGCTGAGCCCAAGTGATAGAAAGATAAATTTAGCACAGTCCCTACCCTTAAAGAGTTCAGAGGAAAACAGTAAATCATGCATTTTTATAAAAATATTCCCAACTTTTCAGAAAGGAGGGTGAGTTAGGAGTTTTCTCACTTCCCAGAAACATAAGGGGAAGGAAGCATAGGAGGCAGCATAGTTATTGCTCTGGGAAGGCACTGAGCCCAGGAACTAGTTTGGCTCCAGAGGTCACTGGGTTTCTTCTTCTTTTTTAAAATCTATGGATTTATTTATTATTTATTTCTTTTTAATGATTATTTGCTTATGCATACAGAACTGGGGTACAAAGGTGTGGAGGGTGAGAGGATTTACCAGAGACAGAGTGGGGAGCAGAACGGGCAGACTGACAAAGTACACCGCTGAGGGGAACAGTGGATGGGTCAGGAGAGGTGTGCGGTGCCATGTGGGTCACCTCTGCGGTGAGGATCGAACTTGTGCTACAGTGGCTTCAGAGAGCTTCATTATGCTGTGCTTTAACCCCTGGTGCTACCAGGGAGGGCCCAGTCACTGGGTTTCTAATAAATGATCATGGCATAGGAAAAAAAAAGAAAAAAAGAGCCTATGAAAGTGCTACAAAATCTTTGCATTTTGTAGGTGCCTCTGTTGCTTTCACTCCAAATTATTATTTTTTTAAAATATTTGTTTATTTATGTACAGGCCAGGAGAGGGGTGAGAGGATTCACCAGAGACAGAGTTGGGAGCAGAACAGGCAGATGAACTGAGATACACTGCTGAGGGGAGCAGTGAGATAAGAGAGGTCTGCTGCGCCATGTGAGTCACCTCCCTGGCAGGGGATCGAACTCATACTACAGTGGACAGTTTCATAGTGCTGAGCTTTAACCCTTGTGCCACCAGGGAGGCCCCGAATTATTTTTAAAAACACATTCACTTCTTGTCATCTCTCACCCTACCAGACTGCCTAAGCCTTTATTTCCTGTTGCACTTACAGTAGCTTTGCGCTTCTACCATTGCCCCTCAAGAACTCACTTTATACAGTACTAGTAGCCAGCATGATCCTAAACCCTAAATCTAGTCATACCATTTCTGTGTTTGAAACAGTGAAGATTCCCTGTTTCCATTTAGTGAAACAAAGTAAAGCCACTTCCTCTGCCTCTCAGGTCCTCTGTATTCTAGCTCCTGCCCACCCCTCTGACCTCACTGACAATCACCCCTGCCCACTTCCTTCTGGAAGCATGCCCAGCTCTTCCCCATTTTAACATTGTTCCATAAGCTGTTTTCTCTCTGCCTGGAATATCTACAGCAGAAGTTTACATACCTGTCACCTTCTTTGCATTTTGGCTTAAATATAATCTCTTTAGGGAGACCACTTTCGAGAACATAATCTAAAATTACTGACCAGACACTGTATATCAAGTTATTTTCCTATTATCATAGCACATCTCACTAACTGGTATTTCCTTATTTGATTATCTGCCCATTCCCAGACCTTCTAGAATATACATTTCTTGTTCCAACTCCTACAATAGGGTGGGTTAATTAGGGTATTGATATAGAATGAAGCACTGATAGAATCTATAAAACTATGGAACGCACACCATGGTAAGGTAAAGTGAAATTAGTGTGAGCATGCACACTGGACTCTGTCCACAAAAATGCAGTGTATTATATTTCTTCTTCATGAGGTAGTTTAAGACAAACACACGACTAATGAATAATAACTTATTTCACTTAGAAAATTACTTTCTCAGGGACCTCCCTGTTGGTGCAAGGAATTAAGTCTCAGCACTATGAAGCTATCAGCAGCCACTGCAGCCATGAGTTCAATTCCCTGGCTGGCAGACCTCTCCTGACCTGCCCACTGCTGCCTTCAGCAGTATATTTCAGTCACTCTGACTCTTCTGCTTCCCACACTCTCTCTGGAGAATTCTCTCATACACACCCTGCCCCCCCCCCCCCCCCCCCTTTTGTTTTTTCCCCCGTTTCTTTTTTCCAATTTTAAACTTTTTAAGGAAATTTAATTTTCCGGAAAGCACTCTGATCACATAGATTCAAGTAGTCCTTTCGCAGAAACACTCATTTCATTGACTTTTTCTTGCAATTTCTAATTTCCTTTTTTGCTTTTTAAAGATTTATTTATTTATGCATACAAGAGCTGGGGTGTAAGCCAGAGGTGTCAGGGTGGGAGGATTCACTAGAGACAGAATGGGGAACAAAATAGGCAGATGTACTGAAATACACTGCTGAGGGGAGCAGCAGGCAAGACAGGAGAGGTCTGCTGCACCTAGTGGGTCAGCTCCCTAGCCAGGGATTGAGTTAGTGCTGTGGCTGCAGATAGCTTCATAGTGCTGAGACTTAACCCTTTGCATCACTAGAGAAGTCCCTCTAAATTCTTTCATGTGAAGAAACTTTTGAAACATCTGTGGTGACTGCAGGTGATTCCTTTGTTCTTCTATGTCCATTTTACTTGTGATTTTTTTTTTTAACTCAAATTACTTCAACTTTAAATTTGTCTGAGGTGGCAGAAATGGGCTAAGTTGACATTAAAATTCAGATCAAGTTACAACTGCATTACTACTGTTTAAAAAAGGGACATGAAGGACTTACACTCAAAATAAAATTGTCATATATTTTTTTAATATGTTCACTAGGATTTTAAGAAGGTAATTTAGATGTATAAAAACTACTGCCGCGTGTGTGTGTATTATTTTCTGTGAAATAGCTCATCAGTTTTAAACATGTATAACATTATTAGACTGTGGACATGGAAAGCTATGCTTATTGTATAATTATTAGGATAATAAAATGACCCATGAAATAATTAGGAAGGCTGTACCTCTTACAGCTGCTTAAGGAGAGAACATTGCTTGCCCAGGGGCCCTCTTTTGTATAGTTCTATCCACTGTTCCTGAGTGCCAAATGTTCCTTTAGAGTATTATTGATACTCTATTATTTTGTTCAAACAAATGACGATGTAGTTTTTAGTTTTTGGACACAGCAAACTCATGTCCTCAAAGGAGGAGGTACAAGAGACAGGAAATAGGGAAGGAGCCTTTAAAAATCTATCAAGAGGGACCTCCCTGATGGCACAACGAGTACGAGTTCCATCTGCGTCCAGTACGAGTTCCATCTGTGTCCAGGGAGCTGACCCACATGAAGCGGCAGATCTCTTCTGTCTCCCTGCTGCTCCCGTCAGCACTGTATTTCGGTGACTGAAATACACTCAGTCTCTGGTGAATCCTCCCACCCCGCCCCCCACACCTCTGGCCTGTACCCTAGTTCTTGTATGTATAAATAAATCTTTAAAAATAAATAAATAAAAATCTATCAAGAAACGAGCACAGAGCCCCAAGATATAGGAACCAGTAACACAAACTTAGCACAAATGCCCTGCCTGGAAGACTTTGTCATTTACCCTCCTATACCCTGTATCTCTTCTATACTTAATCCTTATGTTGAACTTTGACTGTTTGCCTGAATTGTACAGCCATTATCAGTGCTAGTATGCATACAAATGTGTGGGTTTCATAGACGTTTTATGGTAACAAATGGCACCATAAACAATTTAAACATTGTTATTGCCCAGAGGAAAAGCATGACTTCTGTTAATCACTTATTGAACGGTAGTGACAGAGACACACGGCCACTTCCCTCCTGCAATGCAAACTTCTGAAAGCTGGAACATATTCATCTTGTTGACCGAGGAGCTGGCATCTGTACAAAGCCTGGCACGCAAGTAGGTCTCAGTGAGAGGGGCTGAATGAGCATCAACTATGACTCTAGCTTAAGAAATTAATGATAAATGGTTGAATAACAAATAGCATGTCACTCTTAGATCCGTCTTTTTTTGGTTTTCACTAGCAACAACATGACCAAGCGTTTGTCCTGTTTCTGTGTTGTTTATTAGCAAAATGGTAGCTTTGGTTTAAAAGCAAACTGTCCTCTGTGATCTGTATCATATCTCTTACATTATTCTACCCCAACACTGTTCATATTGAGATAAAATTGGAAAACTTCAAATATCAATTTTTTAAGAGCAATTTTCACAATTGTCATACATACTACAAACCACACCTATCAGAGACCATAGCATTTAGGTAAATCTGATAGGTAGAAATTATACCCATTTTAAAATAATAACTCTATTATAACTTCAAAGCATTCTTTCTTTCCTGTTTGTATATCTACAGTATATATCAGGTTCATTAAATGAAATTATTCCTTAAAGAAGTGTAGGAATTTTTTTTTCTCATTTGCTAATAGGTCAGGTGTGCTGACTATTATGTAAGCATAGAAATAGGCGTATTAACATACCAGTGTAGTTACAGGGTAAAACTTTACCACATGCTTATACCATAGACGCTTTCTCTTCTCAACATAACCACCACTTCTTAAATTCTATGATATTTTATAGAGTTGGTAAAATAAGTACTTTGGATTTGCCTACTCTTTTGCTTCCTTTTTAAAAAACAGAAGCATTGAAACTTCTTAACCATGCATCACCAAGGATTTAAAAGTGATGGTGACAATGATATACTTACAAATACCAGATGCAAACATTGGTTTGGGTGTTTTATAGACACTTATTTCTCAAAACATTTTATGAAGGAGGAGTTATTATTACTTCTTCATTAATTATGAGATCTCTGAGGCATGGGAAATTTAAATAAAAATATGCAAGTGGTGGGGCCCTCCCTGGTGGCACAATGGGTTAGGATGCAGCACTGCAAACTGGCCACAGCCGCTTCAGTGCAAGTTCAATCCCCAGTGCCAGAGGTGACCCACTTGGCATGGCCGACTTTTCCTGATCTGCCCACTGCTCCCCTCAACAGTGCACTTTGTCAGTCAGCCTGTTCTGCTCCCCACTTTGTCTCTGGTGAAGCCTCTCACCACTCCTGAACCTCTGGCTTGAACCCCAGTTCTGTATGAATGAATGAATAAATAAAGAAATACATAAATCTTAAAAAAAAATATGCAAGTGGCAAAATGGGATTTGAACGCAGGTAATCTGTCTTCCAAGTCTGTGTTCTTAACGAGTAGACATGTAATGTTGAAAGTAAACCATGTATTATACATGTCAGCTCTGTATTGGCAGAGGCTGTGTCTGTGTAATTTACTTTTGAGCACACTGTCTTACACAGTCCCTGGCACAGTGTTATAGGCATACAATGCCAAATTAATATAGATACTTGGCAGACTGTTTAGAAATGCAAATAACAACAACAAATCTATACCCCTAACATGTTGCATTTTGGTGTATGTTATTTCAGTCTTTAGTAAACATATACATACACCCTATTTTTGCATACACATACACAAAATATCGTTCCCTGAAATCTTGCCATTTGAGATAATAAGAGTAGGGCATTATGCTCAATGAAGAAAGATAGAAATACAATACCTTGTGATGTCTCTTGTATGTGGAATCTAAATACAAACAAAAACCAAGCTCATTGTTAAGAAAACAGATTTGTATTCTTTAGAAGGTGGGAGATGGGATGCAAGGTAGGGGCGAAATGAGTAGAGGGAATCAAAAGCTCCAAATTTCTAGTTAAAAAATAAGTGAGGCCTTCCCTGGTGGTGCAGCGGGTTAAAGCACAGCACTGAGAATCTAAAGCCGCTTCCGCATGAGTTCGATTCCCACCTGCCCCGGAGGTGACCACATGGCGTGGCAGACCTCTCCTGACCCGCCCGCTGCTCCCCTCAGCAGTGTATTTCGTCCATCTGCCTGTTCTGCTCCCCACTCTGTCTCTGGTGAAGCCTCTTACCGCCCCTGAGCCTCTGGCCTGTACCCCAGTTCTGTATGCACAAATAAATAAATCAATCTTTAAAAAAAAAAAAATAAGTGAGTAATAGGGATGTGATACACAGCAAACTGACCAAAGGTAACAATACTGGGCCTCTCTGGTGGCCTGGGGGTTAAGCCTCAGTGCCCAGTGCCATCATTGCTGTGACCTGAGTTGGATCCCTGGCCAGGGAGCTGACCCACATGGCGCAGCAGGCCTCTCCTGGCTCACCTGCTGCTCCCCTCAGCAGTGTATTTCAATAGATCTGGCTGTTCTGCTCCCCACTCTGTCTCTGGGGAATCCTCTCCTCCCTCTCCCCACTGCCCACTGCACCTCTGGCCTACACCCCAGTTCTTCTACACAAACATTTAAACAAATAAATACACAAGAAAACAATACTATATGCCATATTTGAAAGAATCTAAGACACTAGATTTTACAAGTTCTTACCAGAAGAAATAAACTGCTCAAATACTAACTCATAATTAACAAACATGTAAGAAAATATAAAAATTAAAGAAAAAATTGCTATAATTTTATGATTATAGATGTTAACTAGACCTAGTGACATATATAAATATTGAATCATGTTAAATATCTGAAGCCAATAATGTTTTATGCAGTTAGAGCTCAATAAATAAAAATACTAATAAAGGCCACTCTATTATTTTTACAGTTTTTCACTAAGAACTTCCTCTTATCTATTTTTGTTAACTATTTTTGTTAACAAAAGGGATAAAAGGATACCAAAAAGCACCTTTCTGCAAACCTTCCCCTATATCAATCAATATTTTTCTATGACCAGCTTTAATTTACACTTTGCAAATAAATTCCATGTTGATGGAAAATCATGCCTGAACACATAATTGGGATTGTATTATGTTAAAATGTAAAATATTTTCATATTTCCCTACCTGTAACAGGGATTTTGTCATCTGATTTTTAACATTAGTAGCCTTTGAAAAACAATCTGGTTTCCAGCAGATGTAAAAATTCAGTAAATTAAGTACATATATGAGAATAAGTAAAGTATGTGATTTTTTTCTTCACCTGACTTTGTTAAATGTTATTCAGAGGAATTATCTTCTGTTTTGTTTTGATTCTTTGAATCCTTTTGTGTTAATTATATTGTTTTCATTATACAAATTGCACCACTTTAGATCCTTAAAGATATAAATTTAAAAATGCATGTTAAGGGCCCTCCCTGGTAGTGCAGTGGGTTAGAGCACAGCACTAAGAAGCAAAAATCACTTCTGCATGAGTTCAATCCCTGCCTGCCCTGGATGTGAACCACATGGCACCGCATGGCGCCACAGACCTCTCTTGACTTGCCTGCTGCTCCCTTCAACAATGTACTTCTCCCCATTCAGCCTGTTCTGCTCCCCACTCTGTCCCTGGTGAATCATCTCACTGCCCCTGCACCTCTGGCCTTTACCCCAGTTCTGTATGCATAAATAAATAAATCTTTTAAAAAACTGCATGTTAAAAATATGACAGTAAGTTTATATTCAAACCAACACTACATAATTTCAAACTGTAACATTTCTATTCTAAAGCCAGTGGACTATTTTTGTTAACAAAAGGGATAAAAGGA
>NW_004567115.1:33115217-33229895 GCF_000260355.1 Condylura cristata | reverse complement strand
CGAAGTCAATGATTTTTTCCCTTAACTTTGTACTTGTACTTCCCAACCTATGTTAATTTTCCTTGATTAGTCTCCCACATTTCCCCAGTTTCTACATCACAGTCCAGTGCACTTTTGCGTCCTCTTACTGCTGTCCTTTGTTCTCATTGACTCCTCTTCCAAGTCCAGTAACATGAGTGGGTCATTCCAAAGCAAGGCCCCTGCTTTCTACCTTGCTCACATGATCTCTGTCAGATGGAACCTCCACTCTGCTTTTGAGTTATCTATACATTGGAAACATTTTTATATTTTTCTTTCTTTGATCAGACTTTTCTCACATAAATCAGTCCTCCCCCCACCCCATCTGGCTATTCACATATTACCAAAAATTGTATCCAATTGAAGTGACTTAAGAGAGCTGAGTAAATCTGGAGGGAAATCTCTTAAAGATCAGAAACAAATTCCACAGTGTTTTAGAAGATAAAGCAGCAGCTTGGTTTGCATGAAGCATGAGAAAGGAAGGTGGAGGATGAGCAGAACCGAGGTTGCCGTGGCAATATGAAGGCACAATATGTAGGCTCTGGCGAGCCATGGATTTTACTAAGCATTTGACTGGCTGGTGAAAGTGCCAAAAATATAATATTTTGGGACCCTGGGAGCAACAATTTCTGATTACTTTTTAAGATAATCACATTGCGTGGGGTTGGAAAATAGACAGCAAGAAAGACAAAGACGGGGTGGGAGAGTGGATGCTTTTGTATACTTTCAGATAAAAGATTTGGGATGAATGAATAAGAAGTCAAGGCTAGACCACAGATGTCTGTTCCAAGCATTATATGACTGAAGTTGTTTAACTTACATGAAAAGTAAGCACTATTTCCATAACTGCAATGAAGTAAAACAGAAAAGCAATACCACTTAATAAGATTTCCTATTGATCCTGCCTTCATGCTGGTATTTGAAGGAAAGTTGATTTTATTAGAAGAATATTTGGAGTTAGGTGAAAAGTTGTGAAATGTCTGTTGGGAACATTTGGATGCTTTCAAGAGATTTAGAAGTCAAATGAAACAGTTCTGTTTTATTTAATATTATTTTAAAAACTCACGCTTTTCCTTTCCTTTCTAAGAATGTGGGGCTGATCATCAATGATCAACATTATGTCTATCTCTGGATCACAAAAGAGCAAGGGAGAAAACAAGAGAGGAAAAAAATACATGAGGTTTTTCAGAGAAAACTGGAATAAAACTGAGGGAGACGTGGAATTAGAGAGACTATTAGGCACATTGTAAACCACAGCTAAAGTGGAATTAACTGTGATGTGAAAAGTGTGAGATAAGACACAAAGATGGTGACTGGCACATGACCCAGATCAGGGAGGGGAGAGAACAGGTATGAAAAAAAGAGGGAAAAACTGTTTCATGATTGAATGAAGAGTGCTTCACAGTTTTGGAGATGAGAAGCAGAGAACAGAATATATAAATGGCAACTTTGTATCTGGATTTATTAATTTAACAATTTTACACTGTGAACTGATTGTTAAGAGTTGGTTCACACTGTTATTGAGTGAATAAAGAAGAAAAGATCCTTTCTGAAGATTTAGGGAACCAAAACTGCAATTCTAAATGCACTCATTTAAGCTTATTTCAGTGTGTCAAGGAATTTCGCATTCCAGAATATACTGAGAGATTAAGTACACAAGTTCCAGCAAAAGGGAGTTTTTTGAAATCTTTTAGAAAAACTCTGTGATATTTTGATTTGTGAAGAATGATCACCCTTAAGAAATAAGGTAGCAGAGGACATACAATTCTTGATTATAGGCTCCATCACTAGTAGTTCCCTTTGTTATTTGAGAATATAGTCCAAAGTTTACACCTGCTTGTTAGGGTGTGTGTGTGTGTTCATGGAAGGAACTTGCCGTGTGCTTCCTGGACAATGGAAGTGTAATTAAACAGGTCCCTATTAATGATTTCACTGCAACTGTACTTTAGGGTTCTAAGCACATTGGTCTAAAGTTACATATTCTCTATGAAATCATGTATTTTAAATGTTACCAGCTCATGTCTTCTACCACCTGATAAAACAATAAAATGGTTAAATACATGCAAATGAATTATAACAGTAGAAAAACCAATGTTTTAAAAATAATGAACCAAAAAAAGCCTCCTATATTTTTAACTTTCCTGGCCAGAAAAATTGTGTTAATAACATGCTAGCAAGAATCTTCCTAATTTTTGCAAACACGATTTTTACTGCAGTGTGGGCAGGGCCTTAAATACATTTCTCACTACTGCATCTATTTTTAATTTATAATTCAAAATGGAATTCTTAATCCACTGTCTCTGAGTTGCAGGCTATTTACAAAGGTTCAGGTGAAACACCAAGCTTTTACTGAGCATTTTGTTCATAACTTTTTTCTTTCCTAGTAATAATAAAAAATAGAATTCTTTTGCAAATATGTTAAGGACATACCTGGTGCATTTTTCTTCTGCAATATTTAAAATAGATTTCCTACACCAGCAATGACAGTACTATCTTAATCATGCAAGTATCAGCTAAAGTACATTCTGAACACAAAGTGCACAGACTTAATCAACCTTAATATATGAAGGTTAAGTGAAGTCATTTCCAAAATAACAACCAATACTCAATAATATTTAGATTAAGAAAATAAATAAAAAGTCTCATTCTCGGGCTCTCCCTGGTGGCACACTTCATTATGAAGCTCTCCAAAGCCACTGCAGTACGAGTTTGATCCCTGGCCAGGGAGCTGACCCACATGGCGTGGCAGACCTCTCCTGACCCGCCTGCTGCTCCCCTCAGCATTGTACTTTGTCACTCTGTCTGTTCTGCTCCCCACTCTGTCTCTGGTGAATCCTCTCACCCACCACACCTCTGGCCTGTACCCCAGTTCTGTATGCATAAATAAATAAATCTTAAAAAAGAAAGGCTCATTCTGTCTCATTCTCTTTCAAAAGTTTGCATGTTTAGGTCTTGTGTTTGCTGTTACTGTTCAAATGTTTGACCACTTCGTATTTTGAGGCACAGTTCTATTTTTACTTTTATTCATCACAACTTTAAATACGATGGTTTACAAGAGTAAACCGCCCCTGAAGCACACACGATGTAGACTTCTCCTTATTGACAGGAATGGACTTTTAATAATCTCCATTGTTGTCCTTATATACTCAAATGACAATCAGGATCCTACAAGATTTGACAGTAAGTCTTCCCTCATAAGTTTTGTGATGCAACATTTTCAAGTCATATAAACCACAAACCAAGAGAGAAGTGATTACTTATGAGGTTTTGAGTTTTATTTTAGTTTTTAAATATCACGGTGAAGGTGGCTAGTTATAAACGGGGAAGGAACCTGCGTGAAGACTCTATTATGTTGTTTTGGGTGATTAGTTGCCTAGATGGAATTAAATGGATAATTCTTCTAGCTTTGCACTTAAGGTCAGTGCCCCTTATCTATCTATATATGAAATATGTTATATTATTCAAAAAAGTACACAGCTGTCAAAAATTAACCAAAAGAGCTTTACAATTTGATGAGAATCAGACACCATTAGACTACAGAGATATTCTGATTCAATATCAATAGTTATTTAATCCTAGTAAGGAAATAATATTTGATCAAAATCTGTATTTGAATAAAAGTTCATTAAACACACACACACTGCCATTTTAGTTTCATCAACACTAAAATTATGGTTGAAAAATAATCTCTGAATAAGTAATTAGTGCTATAAAAATGTTTCACCATTTTATTGTATTTATTTCTGTGTAACAATATCCCATATTTGTTGCTTAAAACAATAACAGAAATTCATTATGTCATACAAAGTCAAGAATTCAAGAATGGTTAGCTGTGTGTTCTGCCTCAAAGTCTCTCATAGGTTGCGATAAAATATTGGCTGAGGCTGACATCATCTAAAGGTTTGACTGAGCCTGGACAGCCTTTTCAGAGGTAACTCACCTACATGGCTTGCAGGTTACTTCTGGTTGTTGTTGGGAAGGCTTAGTCCTCTTAATGTAGCTCTCTAGACAGGGCTGTTGAGTGTCCTCATGATGTGATCACCTGCTTCCCTCTGCACTAGAAATTCACTAGAAAGTGAAATGGAGACCACAGCAACTTTCTAGGTCTAGTTTCAGAAGTTCAAGCCCACCATCTACACAATTAGCTGTTGCAGGTAGAGGTCAGTGTTATTCCATGTAGACATGGACAGTACAAGGACATGAACAATGAAGTGAGACCCACTGGGCCATCAACATGGAAGCAGGTTACCACAGTCCTTGTCGGTCCCCAATAATTCAAATACCTCGCATAACCCCAATTCTCATCCTAGAATAACACAACTCAAAGTTCAAAATCTCATCTTAAATCTGGGTCTAGGAGCTGACATGGCCTCACATGTGTAGCTTCTCAGCTGTAGCTACTTCACTGTAGCTCCTCTGTGGTCTGAACCAAGCTCTCTTATCCATCCTGCACACCTGTCATGGAGTGGTCAATAGGCAAAGGACAAGTGCTTTGGACAATCCCCATTGTAAAGGGGGGCAATGGTTACACAAAAGAAGTGTCCATAGTAATCCAGAAAATCATCCAGGCTAATCTGGGAACCAGAAATTTCCATTTACACTGAATTTGAAAGTAAGTTATACTACATTATTTTTTCAATGTCTTATTGGTTATAGAAGTTAAAACATTGGGTGGGGTGCTGGCTACTCTAGGTGCCAATGACAAGGCATGACAACCTTTATATTGTCAAAGCTTCCATGTTCAAGTGTTTATGTCCCATGTTAAAATGCTTATAGAATATAAAATCATAAACATTACATATGTACCACAGAGACCTAGTAGTAGTTTTAGAACACCAAAGGGAAGGCTATCCCACTCTTATGGATATCTTAACCCTTAAGAAACAAGTTATATCTCATATTCTAAATATAAAGTATAATCTGTATAGGTCGCTATTCTCCTAGCTTTCTCTCTATTGGCTGAGAAGCTTCTGTCAGAGAGCATTTTCTTTTTAGGCATATTAGCCACACTGAGAATAAAGGTTCCCAACTGTTCGACAGTATAGTAAGAGCATTAATTTTGGTATCAGAGTTACAAGTTGTATGACCTTGAGAAGCTAAGTTACCTCAATCTCACACCTACCTAGTGGGGACATGAGAAGATTCAATGAGATAATGTACATAAAGCACTTAGCACACTGTCTGTGTCAGATAACGCCTCTAATTATTATTATTATATAAAATTAAGGGAATTATCTGCATATCTCATTCATCTTGGGGGTCAAAGTTTTCCCATCTGCAAAATTAGGGGGTTGGATTCAATGTCTTGGGTTCCCTGCAGCTCCACCATCCTACAGTTCTTCCTGTTGTCTCCAGCAACATTTTTTTTTTTTTTTGGTTATAATAATCACTTACATTTGCACAGCACTTTGAACTTCAAAATCTTTTCATATCTATTATCTCTCTTAATCCTCATCTTACTCTGTGTGGCAACTGGGCAGGGAAGACAATATTATCCTCATTTGACTGATGAGGAAAACATAATCCTGAGTGGTTGTGACTTGCCTGACTCAAAACTAGAAGAACTTTGTTCTAATGCTTATCACCTCTAGGATTCTTGGGTTATTTCCTGTATGCAACATGATCTGTCTTAGCATTTCATCCACTTCATTTCAGTCCATGAAACTTGAAAAGCCTAGTAAAGACCACAAAAATAGAATATAAGTAGCGTGGGAAGTTCTGATGGCAAACAGTGGAAGACAGACTGCATGTTACCTCTGACACCTATTCGAAAAGATGAATTTACCGATGAACTTTGACTCCTCCGTGACACACTGTGATGTCATAGTAGGTGTTGATATGGTGCTGTCATTTTCACAAGCTGAATGAACAACAGGATGTGAGTAATTGCTCCTCTCATCAGTTTTCTTCCTTTGCTGTTGATTGTTCAGAGTTCCAGTCAGGGTTTTTAACAGTATAGTGATTAGCTTCTTTGCTATTTTAATCAGCTACCCTGTTTGAAAATCAATGACTAGACAAAATGTCCAGGGGAAATAAAGGGCATATTGTTGATGATTAAGGAGTTGAAAATCAAATTGGTAATTAAGGAGTTGAAAATTAAATGAATGTTTAAATGATAGAGTGTAGCTTGAATATAGGAAAAGAACACACGAGAATGTTTTCAACAGCCTGTCCTCTACCATCCTCTCTTCCAAAAGGAGAGTCATGGTTAATATTCTGGGGCATTGAGCCAAAATCTTGATTAAATATTGACCTTCCACTGGCAAGACTATCTGGCCACACCACAGTTCAGAGCAGCAAAGATTTGCCAAAACCACACTCTGTGTTCCATGTATGTTTTTGTTTTTGTTTGTTTGTTTGTTTGTTTTTAGTTCTAGGATAAGAGTTCTGTACCCATTTTTACAGTATTTATTTGGACTGGCCTTCAATTACTGAATTCCTGTGGATGATAAGGCAGCTTTCTCTCTAATCTTAGAAATATGATAAATAAGATTCTAGCAGAAATATGCTGCCGGTAGGAGACAGTGTGATCAATTCCAAGTGGGAACCTGAAAATCTTTATTGATGACTTTATCAAGTCAAGTCAACCTTTTGAGTTTTCCGTTTCAATCTCTTTGGATCTCTGGTGTACAAGATTTTTAAATCATCCATATGCTGTAAATACATACATCCACACAAACATAGAAGATAGTAAGATGTAGCAGCAGCATTAGTACTCTTTGAAGACTTTCAAGAAAGAGATTTTTGAGGAGTGGGAAAAATTTTAAATATTTATTGAAATATCAAAAATTTTAATTTCAAATAGAGAATTTCTTTTTATTTAAAACTTCATATAGAGTTAAACACTGAAGTATTTATACTAAGTTGTTGACTAGGTTTTATTACCTCACTAGGAAGTTTGAATAGCATACTAACTTGTTCTTAAAATCATCACTTTGATAAGGAACAACTAACATTTCAAAATGACTATGTATCAAATATTCTGCAGGCCTATAATGAATTTCAATTATTAAGTTTTAATAAGCAAGTATCCAATGACACACCAAGACACCTCATGACACACCTCAAGCTTCTTCTTGAGGTTATGGCTATCACTGTTTTGACCTTTCCTCTATATATGATTGTGGGACCCACAAAACTGCAGGTCAGTAAGTGCTCCCAAAATTAAGTCAGTTCACTAGACTGATGAGATAGGAGCAGAGAGAGTTCCCTCTTCCCAAATCAGAGTGCAGAGAGCACCTTCTGTTCAGAACTATCCTCTATTTGTTTAATATAGTTGATATATTTTAGGGAATATGAAGCTATAAAGTACTTAAAAATGACTATACCACTTTGTTCCAGTTTTACTGGAACTCTAGCTTTCCTGTGATGGAATGTAGCCTGAGAATTCTCCTCGGCATTTGGTCCATCTTGGATATAATGTACTCATGATGTCAAAGAATTTTGCATTATCACAACTTAGCCAAGTTATTGAAAGGTGCTAGAAAGTATATTTTATGGTGATTTTTATTCTTACTGTACATTTGAAATGCAAATTATAAATTTTATTTCTTTTTGCTCAATTTTTACTAACTTCTCATACATTTTTTCAGAGTGATTCCCTCCCTCAAGTCAGAATAGCAAAGAAGATTGTTTAAATGGTATCTGCTTTTCACAATTTTGACATAGGGGCTTTGTTAGCAATGAAATTTAAGAAAATTATTCTTTCAAATTTATTTTTTTAATGATTTATTTATTTATACATACAGAATAAGGGGATAGGCCAGAGGTGCAGGGCAGTGAGAGGACTGAGAGTCAAGAGACTTAGTGGGGAGCAGCAGGAGAGTCAGGAGAGGTCTGCTGTGCCATGTGGATCACCTCTAGGTATGGGGATCGAACTTGCATTTAAGTGGCTGTGGCCAGCTTGCAGTGTTGGGTCCTTACCTGTTGTGCCACTGGGGAGGGTCTATCAAATTTCTCTGTACATAAATGACTACCCTACACCATGAATGGGGAGTGTCCTCCATTTCCTAGGCAAGTTAGAATATCATTCAGAAAAGAAATTTTCAGCTACTCAGCAAATTTGTAAGGATGGTCTATACATGTACTATGTAAAGGATTTAGAAAGTTTTGACATTTTCTTAAAAAAGTTAACAGACTTGAAACAGTCAACAAAATGAGTTAAAATAGAGCAATTTTATGAGGCACTGACAGCTGAGGTCTAAAATACTGTCATTCGGTTTTAAAAGCCAGCAGGATAATAAACAAAAACATGTCAAAAGATAATGCAATTTTGTATTGATTTTATCACATTCAAAAGATTTTCATACAGTGATGTTTAAGCGAATGGATAGTGGGTGGTTTCAGGGTTTGTTTGTTTGTTTTTTTTCCTGTTTATTTCTGATTCTACCAGGGTTTGAAATAAATTTAAATCTGTACTTTAAATTATCTCCAGAGATCTATAGTGACTTCTTATTTTGTGTTGTTCTAGAAAAGATTTAATTTTGAGACATTAGGCCTATCCTTAAAATACATTTATTCATTAGTTCCACAAGTGAAAGAGAGAAAATTGGTCAGAGGAAATTATAAACAAACAAACAAACAAACAAAACAAAACAGTTGTTTAAAACACACTATTTTCAAAAGCTTAAAACTGACATCTGGTAACCACTGCATTTTAAACATTTTGAAGTCCATCATCATACATTTTCAGATAAATCCCTTTTCTTATCTTCCCTTGGACAGTATAAATGCTGTACATTAGTATTTAGGTACATAATTTAGTGTCTGTAGCAATATTAGTTTGCAAAGAAAAAAATGTACATCCGTTTAATTAATTTTCTTTTTCTCCTTAATGAGATGGAGAGATACAAAATTCCATATAAAGCACCTTTCCTCCCGATTTTTTCCAAGCCCTCAGTCTGAGAATTTCTATCCTGACATTTATATTAGGAAGGCTAATATTGGGAAGGACATTTGAACAAGCAGGGGGTAGAAACATGATGGGCCTAAGAATTACAATTAGCCGAGTTACTCTAGGTATCAGAAGATTGCTTCATGAATTGGAAGCTGATTCAGAAAACCTGCTCATGAAACCATATGAAACCATTCAGACTCAAAAGAAATACATCTACTGGAAGACCAATTTATTAATTTAGAATGAGAGGCTAAAATGTTGAGACCGTGGACAACCTCTCTTTTTAATCTGGATATGAAGATCCTTCAGAGACCTTTGTGCCCTTAAAAATTTCTCAGAAAATGCTACAAGTTATGGTCTCAGACTGCTTCTCTGGATCCCAGGGTATGTGTTTCTCCTCTGTTACTGGTGTTATTAACACAACAATCATATTCTTATTTTGTATGGTGATATGACTTCTTTACAGTGAAGTGCCTGATCTTGGTGTTGATGACTCACTGGTATCAGAATGAAAACAACACCCATCAATGTAAAGAACGTGCCCAGCACTCACAAGGTTTCCCGGTGCCTCTCCCAGGCAGTTGCGTCCCCAGAGACCCTTTATTTTGAACTGTTTCCCTGGTTGAAATGATCATATTTTATTTGACTCATCTTGAACTCAGCTAGGAAAGTGTTGATTAATTTCATCTGAGCCCCAATTCTATTGTAAAATAGATAAATCTGCAAAAGATAACTGACTATGTTCCGTGGATTCTACCCAAATAGAAATATTAGCATGATTTAAAATTACCTTTCTAATTCTTCTTGCTGTAGATTTCTCCTTGGTATCAATGTCCATTTATCTACCTCCCTACTCCCCTTACCTCAAAGTTATTATCTCTCCTATGGCGCTATAATAAAATCTCAAAAAGTTGGGTCTTATTTTATTTAGTTAATTTGTTTTATGTCTTTACATGCTACATGTGGACATAAAACACTAATATGAAGAGCTATGTGTACTCCTACGATCATTGCCACATTGTTTACAATAGCCAAGAGCTGAAAATAACCTAAATGCCCATTGTATGACTGGGTGACGTGTAGAATATATACACAATGGAATTCTATGCAACTACATAAAATACTGAAATCTTGCCATTTGTAACAAACTGTATGGACATGGAAGGGATTATGCTTAATGAAATACATCAGGTGGGTATCTGTCATATGATGTATACAGAGAAAACAGAACACTTCCTAAAAGAAAAATTTCTTAGGGACAGATCCCAATACAAACAGGAAGTGATTGGAGAAAGTGGGAGATAAACACCTTTAGAAAGAACATGAGAGGTTCTGAGCTCTAACTTCAAATGCCAGCAGGTATGAGAATATGGGTAGCCATGGCAATAGCCAATAGAAGCAAGTGCCCCAGACCTTCCCTTCAAGAACACAACACTTCTCCAGAGCTCCTACTTACTTACTGACACCTCCATAGCTCTTTCAAGAAGCTTTGAGTTCATTTCTTTCCCTTGCAAGCCCTGCACTCCATCTGGGGTCAAAATATCCCATTATTCCTTGTGGCATGAGACTATGATACCTGGAGCTGCAGGTGAGTGAAGGCACGTGCACCATTGAGGACGACCTTCTATATCATACCTTCTATATCATGTTTCATGTAGGCATGACACTGTTGCCCAGGACACAGTGAATGTAACTCTTTACAGGAAACTGGCAAGGAGTTCTGATGAAACTGCCCTGCCCATTCCCTTGTCCACAGCAGGGAAAGCATGAATGACCAAGCATTACCAGAGAGGAAACTGGCTGGCAGGAAAGCCCCCGACGTGTTCCAGCAGGTCAGCAGGTAGTTTGAGTATAAACAAGTTTACGATCACAACCTGTGAGATAATCCCAGCCCCAGTCAGTCCTCATCAGAACCTTACAAATCATCTTCATGAATAAAACAATTTCACAATAATGCCACATTTAAATGTTAGGTCTCGGCTTAACCTTTCTTTTATTTACTTTTCTTGAAATGGATGATTTATAATATGAAGAGACAGAAAGGAAAACAAGTGTGGAAATGGTGTTGTCTGCCTCACTTCATATCCCAATTCTCTTCTACCTGAGGTCATTTTTTTTTCCAGGGACAGACACTTGGGAGAATTAGATGAAAGAGAATAGATTCAGCATTTTAAAGCAGGAGCAATCTGCAAAATCACACCATTCAAATCCCTAAATTTATAGATGAGAAACTTGAAGACCCAGAAAGAAGAGGCTTGCCTATATTACATAGCAAATTGGTAGAATAACCTGCTTTAGAACTCCAATCTTTTGATTTTTGATCTTAGTCTAAAAGATTTTAGAGAAGAAAGAGGCTCTAGGAATTAGGGGCATAATGGTTTTTTAAATTCTACTAACATTTTATTCATGAAAGTCTTTTCTTAGGGTGTAAAGTAGCTAAAGTGATATTATTGGGGCTTTTGAATGTTCTATGCTCCCCTTCAGTCTGTAAATTTCTCCCTCCAGGGGGAATCATGCAACACAGTTCCAGAACCTCTGAAGCCACTGATCTATACTAATAGATTTACTTAGTAGGTAGTATTCAAGATTTAGTGAGACAGGAGTGAAATGTCTACCTCTCAGAAAAGTTGGAATCTAGATGGGGATTTTGAACAGTTTAAACATTCCAGATCAAAGTTGAGTTTTGAATTCCCAGAAGCCACAGAAAAGGGGGCAAGATGATTCACTCTGCAAGCAGAGACACTTTACTAACCTAAGCAGCTTCTCAAGGGGAAGTTAATGTTACACAACATTGTCCTTCCTAGCATGACACTAGGAATGCTCAATGCCTCCACTGCATAATAGGAACACTGGATAGAAGTGTGGACATCAGAGTGAGGTGAGAGAAGTGACTCTATCCATGCGGGCACATGTGTGTCCTGTTTTATAGGTTTAAGATTATAGACTTCTACAGCCATCGAAGCCATAAACCAATGAAAAATTTCTCCCAGTTACTCATTGTTCCAAAATGACTGGCGAGATTTTTCTTTTATGAGAGTCAGAGAATATATTTGGGATAGCCTGGTTTTTATTATACGCATACATGAAATTCACCATCGCGGGTTGGGGTCCTATGGATTATTCAGATTTATAGTCAGTCACCTTGGAGGGGCAATGCCTAAACCTCCCCACTCCTTGCCCAAAAAACACTAGATACATATGCTTTTTGCATTACAACTGCTGTGCACAGAAAAAACAGACTGTGGTTTTACAAACAGATAGCAAAGCTCAATAGAGCCCTCAAGAATACATTTACTGAGCCATGGCCAATGAGTCACCTACTGGCATCAGTAGGTCAGTGAATTTTCCATATGGTTTAGTAAATTTAAGTAAATCACTTAGGTTTGTTAAGCTCTAGTCTTCCTTTAGCCTAACCTGCTCCTCAACACAGCTCCAGAACAGAGTCCAATCCATTCTATGCCTCTCATTACTTGAGTGAAAGTATAGTCTTGCTCTTCCTGAAATTGCTTCACTAACCTAACTCACAGCTGTGGTGCAGAAACACCACCCTGTGACTCCTGAAGAACAAGCTTCCTTGGCATCAAGGTCACTCTTCTCATTGGACATAACAGCTTCCTGAGGCACAAGCCAGAATGTGGCTGGCTTGTGGAGCAGGATAGGAATTTACACATTTAGTTCATCTCCCACAGGGCCCTGGAATAAAGGAGGCCTGGATGCTCATATTTAAGGTTTAAATTTAAGATTTAATCTCCTGACTTCTAAACAGCACTAAGATATGTATCATGTGTTACTGACCACAGCTAATTTCTAGGGTTAAATCAGGAATCTCTAACACTGCTAAACAGATTAGCTCCAAATGATAGAGAAGGTATACAGTGGGTGTCCAAGTGGACAAAGAAGGTGACCACTGAAAGATGTGGCCTGGGAGATCTTGCTGGGCTCAGAACCTGAGAAGATGGTTTCTCTCCCCTGGGAATTTATATCCCACCCAGAAGTGAAACCCAGTGAAACCAGCCAACTTCTATGCTGACCCTCCTGGTCTGCAAATCAGAGCCTAGAAGTGACATTGATCGAGGTAAAAAAGTAATGGTCATAATCAGTGCAGTTACTGTTCTGTGAACTTGCCTTTCTGTGCATGGTTTAAAATCATGGAAATGAGGGCCTCCCTGGTAGGACAAAGGGGTTAAGTCTCAGCACTGTGAAGCAATCCATAGCCACGGTAGCCTGATTTCCATCCCAGGCTGGGGAGGTTTGCAGCAGACCTCTCTTGTCTCGCCCACTGCTCCCCTCAGCAGTGTATTTCAGTCGATCTGCCTCTTCTGCTCCCCACTCTGTCCCTGGTACATACTTATCCCTGGCTTATCCCTGCATCTCTGGCTTATACTGCATTTCTTGTGTGCATAAATAAATAAGACTTAAAAAAGAGTCTTGTAAATGTTGCTGTCAACTATAATAAGAAATAGGCTTCCCACATTTTATCTCACTTATATAGGGGGGATATGGAAAGAAAGTAAGGGGACTCATCTTGGAGGCTGTAGTTCCATTTCTTTATCTTATAGTCATTCGGAAAACATTAAATCTTCTTAGTCCATCCATGCACCTACTGATCTGGGCAAGGGAGAGACGGGTAATATCTCTGTCCTTATTAGGACTAAAAGGCAGGTAAATAAAAAAATCCTAACAATTACAAATCTTAAAGGGCAGTGAAGCAAGGTAGATGCTGAAATAGCCTCCACTGGAGTGACTTGCTTGCCTTGTGACTGGCCACATGGTCTCTGTGGCAACTACTCCCCTCTGTCCTCTGCCTGAGTGTAGCCCTAGGCCTTATCTACAGAGGAGCCTGACTTTGTTGTAATAAATTTCATTTATAGACACTACAATTTGAGTTTCTTATAATGTTCATTTGTCATAGAAGAATATTTAGCTATTAAAAAAAAGGTTCAAGTCATTCTTAGTTTGTAAGTTTGCTACTTACAGAAGCGAGTAGAGGGTGAGATCTGGCCTACAGACATCCCTGCTAAGGCCTGAAAGTTTGCTTCACCTCGAAGTTCACACGCCAGAATCAATCGTAATGTCCAAAGTGATGGTCTCTTAGGAAGTGGGAGGTACTCAGGCCACGGGTGTGGCGTCCTTGTAGTTACTGATGTCTTTATAAAGTGACCAGAGAACTAAAGACAGGGGCAAAGGCAAAATCTATTTATAGACAGAGTAAAATTATACCCAGAAATTGCTCCAGGTGGGCAGAGTCCTGGGTGAATCAACCGTGGAAGAAGCTGTGGGAATGAATGGGGGACCAGGAACTGTTCACTTATTCATTTCTTGAGGTGCTCTGAGCTGGCACTGGGGCTGGGGGAGGTGATGTTTTAAGGGTCCCGGCAGCAGTTCCTAAGTTACTCCCTCTTCTAAGCTCCCAGGATGTAGTTTATCCATCCTGGCTGCAGGTTAAGGCAGAGGAGCGAGTTTGGCCATTATGTCAACCAGCAATGACTTTCTCTTGGGAGGGAGTAACATGGGGAGGAGAAATTGTTTTACAGCCTCGTAACCTGCCAATTTCATGGAATCAGCCCCCTCTCCAGGTGCTCTTGTTTTTGTCTGTTTTTATGGTTTTCCCATAGGTTAGGGGAGGAGACTGCCTTTCTCCTCCCTGGAGAGTTCTTGTCTCTCACTGGGTTTTATCTGGTTGGGCAAGTGTTTCCTGGGGTCCTGAGTATAGCTGACCATTGAATAATCTTTAGGCATTTCCCTTCTTGCCCTAAATGTTTAAAAATAGCACTGATCTTAGACTTTCAGCCTCCAAAGTGTGAGAAATCAACTTCTGTTCCTTAAAAGCTACCCAGTCTGTGTGTTTTGTTACAGCATTCTAATAGCATAAGAGGTGCTCCTGCACTGACTTGGTACTTAATTCAGGGAGAGGGGACTGCAGTGAACTTAGATCAAGCTGTTGTGGCTTCCCGGAAGAAGTGATATTGTATAGATGAGAGGAGACAGCTGATACCTCAGGCAGAGACATAACAAATGAAAAACCCTGAAGCAGTCAGAACCCAGGAAACCACGTGATGTAGATGAATTATTAAGGAATGAAATATTTCAGCAAATGACCTTTAAAAATATATGTATTATTGCATTTGTGAGTATTGATCTTTAATCATTAGGTGATTAATGTTGTAAAAAGGAATGGCATCAATACAGCATAAACAGGCCTTCAATGAAATGTCACTTTGTCAAACTCATCATCTCTAACAAAGATGATAAATTGATTTATTTCTCTTGTATATGATTACTTGTTAGCATAAGAGAAGAAATATTTAAAATCTTTGTGTTGATTAAAATGAATTCTCCTGTAGGGGGCCCTCCCTCGTGGCGCAGCGGGTTAAAGCACAGCACTAAGACGCTAAAGCCACTTCTGCATGGGTTCGATTCCCGCCTGCCCCGGAGGTGACCACATGGCATGGCAGACCTCTCCTGGCCCGCCCGCTGCTCCCCTCAGCAGTGTACTTCGTCGATCTGCCTGTTCTGCTCCCACTCTGTCTCTGGTGAATCCTCTCACTCTCCACATCTCTGGCCTGTACCCCAGTTCTGTATGAATAAATAAATCTTTAAAAAAAAAAAATGAATTCTCCTGTAGGAATGGTAGACACTTTTCACTGAATGTTTTTACTGTATGTCTATGTCATTGAGTATGTAACCATCTGTTTACCAGCCAAATGTATTAATTCACTTAGGCAGGCTTTGTACAGTGAAATTATGTGTAAAGCTGAATAAATTGCACTTATCTGTACATACATTTAGAAGTTTGCTCATCAGTGTTTTTCTCATATACAGAAGACTTCCATGTTATGACAGACTTGTTGTATGTAACCTAGCTGTCTGGATAGAATGATTGGAGAATACCCATAAAAATGAATGATGAAAAGAAATGTCCAAATACTGTTTTATATAGTGTTTTTTTTTTTTTTTTCCTCAACTCATATCTCATCTGTGATTTCAAAGCCTGGTATGAAAAAAAAATACAGAAAAATTACTTGCAGAGTCACCTTATGTGGGAAAGAGATGATTACTTCTGACTATATTTTAGATCTGTGACAGAACTACAAATCTTACCCAGATGCTATAAAGGGGAACATTTTCTTCATTTTAGCAATAATACCCAGAGAGCACACCCATCTGTCTGTTGTAAGAAAATATCCAAATCACATGTTTATCAAAAGAACCAAAGTATTAGTAAGAACTAAAATTGCCAAAAATAAAATAAAACAAAACAAAACAAAAAAATAGGAAAATAGTGGGCAATTGAATTTTAAAAAATGTTTCCAGTGAAAATGGTATCTAGGGTGTTTGTAATAATTTAAAGCAATTCATAGCATATTAAACTTATGATATTAAGACAGCCTTAAATAAGATGGCTATGAAATTCATCTTTGGCATGAAACAGAAAAATGTTAAATGACATCATGAAATGCTTGGTACCTATTTCAAATTTTCACCAGGTGGTGGTTATACATATCTTAGTTTGCAGAACTTTTACCTTTGTCACTGTGTGTCATTTATCATTCAGAGCCTTACATTATATAGGAATTGTGAGTGTTTTATGTTTTATAATGAGTTATGCTAATCTCTACATGTACGCTTTAATTAAATTCAATAGCTACTTATTGGATGCCGGATAGGATTCTAATACAAAGATGAATAAGACTAAAATTTTTCCTCAAGATATCAGCTTCACCAAAATACACTGTTCTAAAAGAACTCTGATTTTAGGCAGAGAAGGTAAGTGCAATGATTGAAGGAGAAAGTGCAAAGGGAGCAGAAGGAAGGAAACAGTTAATCCTGATGAAGAAATCTAGGATGTTGCATAAATGAGCTGGCATTTCAGCCAAGCCTGCAGCAAATGAACAGACAGGAGAAGGCATCCGGCCACAGGCATTCCATCCGTGGGAAACCATCTTACAGGTTTTTGAACAGGAAGTGCTCTGATCAGTTTCAATTTGCTTTTGTTTTCCACATTTTTTAGTAGCTGTAAAATAGAATAAACTTCCAGAAGGCAGGAAAAAACCTGCCTACATCGTACATGTTTGACATTTAGATTTTTCTGAAACAAATACCTATATTCAGTTTCACACCAACTGGACAAAAGCGATGTCCATCCCCAGTAGTTCTAGAGTCAGAATCAGCTGCACAGGGTCTAACTTGGCCTGTCCTAAGGAGGGTCTCCCCCTTGGCTTAATGCTTTGCCATGGCTCTTGAAAATTTTTTTAATTTTTTTTTTAATGCACACAGAACTGGGGTACAAGCCAGAAGTGCAGGGGCAGTGAGAGGATTCACCAGCAAGAGTGGGGAGCAGAACAGATTGACAAAATATACCACTGAAGGTACTGTACACCACAGTGGGTGAGCCAGGAGAAGTCCACCATGGCAGGCCCTTGAAATTCTTCATGAATTTTGAAAAAGAGATGCTGATTTGCATTTAGCATTTGGTCCACAAATGATACAGCCATTTCTTTCCCCAGCTTTCGTTCTGTAATGCATTCAAATGTGCTGCTGTCCTCCTAGAGCTAACCATTATTTTTTAAATATACTTTATAGTTCATTTTTAATTACACGTGCCTACACAAAATTGTTTCACTGTATGAACAGAATCATACAGGAAGTATTCTGCTGGGTCTGTTTTTTTTTTCTTTTCCACTCAACATGATGTCTTTCACATTCATCCATAGTATGATTGATTCATTTTCTCAGTTGTGTTTTTAATACGCTCTACCTGCCAGCATTTCACAGGGCTGATTAGTAGTTGGGGGAAACCAAGACTGGAAGCAGAGACCAGTTAGGAGGCTGGGCTAAGCCTTGTACAAAATGAGAAACTGTAACCCTTAAATAGCACCGTAGACAAATCTATAATCTCTAAAACCACAACTTCATAACTCCTAATCTTTTGGAACTACTGCAAGGATATATCATGCTTAAAAAAAAAAAAAAAAAAAAAAACAACTTTGATGGCCCTACCTGGTCGCGCAGCGGGTTAAAGCACTGCACTAAGAAGCTAAAGCCACTTCCGCATGAGTTTGATCCCTGCTTGCCCCGAGGGGACCACATGGCGCCGCAGACCTCTCCTGACCAGCCCGCTGCTCCCCTCAGCAGTGTACTTCGTAGATCTACCTGTTCTGCTCCCCACTCTGTCTCTGGTGAATCCTCTCACCGCCCCTGAGCCTCTGGCCTGTACCCCAGTTCTGTATGCACAAATAAAATAAAATCTTTAAAAACAAAAACAAAAAAAAACAACAACTTTGAGACAACAACAACAATCTTTGTGATAAAGCAGGCCATGAGTGTCCAACAATAGATCATAGAGAAGTATGACCACAGTTCAATGAACCAAAAATTATGTTACGAGCAAAAATTATGTTACGAGCAAAAAAGATATTCTAGTTGCATGAAATATATACACACACACACTCACAGGTACACACAAACATTGTAGGTGATTATAGACATTTACAGACACACACTTTTTTGGACACAAATTATTTTTATAGAAATACCAAGAGACAAGACAAAAGATAATAATTTTTAAAAGGAAAAGGGAAAGATGCAGGATAATTTAAAGCTATTGAGCACAGCTGAGCAACAGTGATGAGAAACGGGGTCAGTAGAATGGGGCAAAGGTCAAGAGATAAAGCAAAATAAGAGCTTCACTGTCTCCCCTACATCAGTGATATTGTAATGGGTAGATCTGTTGAATGGTGAGTATCAAAATCACAGAAGCCTTCTAGTGAAGACAGGGTCTATTTCCAGTAATAAGCAATATTTTATTAAGTTGGTAGGCCACTAAAGACACATCAGACACTATAGTTCAGCATTCTGGGAAAGACATTAATTATTAAACACAAGTGACCTTAACAAACAAAACCATTCCCTGTGCAGGAGATTGCCACAGAGCCAGCTTTGTTTGGCAAAAACTATCTATATGAGTACTAGTGAAAAGCAAAGGACAACAAAATATTTAAAAATTGTGCAAATCTAAAGTAAAAAGAACTTATGAGAAAGATAGGCATTGAAAATAATCACATATGTTTGTTGAATTAACATTTTCAGGGCCCTTATTTTGTTATAGGAAACTGCACTGGGCAATTTCACAGATGTTATCTTATTATGTCCTTACAACCACAAATATCCTGGATGGATAGTTGAGGACAATGATGGTTAAACAAGTTATAATGGTTGTCTTTGGTTGTATAACAGATTACTTGAAAATCTAGTAGTTTAAAATAAGAAACTTTCATTATCTATACCTTGTAAGTGTTGGGAATCTTACCTGTGAGACTGGGGCTCAAGGTCTCTCAAGAGGTTGCAGTCAAGCTGTCCCCAGTGGCAACAGCTAGAGATTCACTTCAAATTTACTCGTGTGGACACTGGCAGCCTCAGAAAGAGTAGTTGGATGAAGTAAGGACTTCAGTTCCTAGTCACATGCCTCCACAGGGCTGCCTGGCTCACCTGGAGATAAAGGAAACTTTAGAAGTCACACTTACCATTCACCCAATAGTGATTTGAATGTGCATGAAAAAATGCAAATTCAATGGCCTAAAAAACTGCCTAATTTTCTGAAGAGTAGCTTAGTGTTTGGTGTAAACACTATAGCTGGTTGACCCAATCCCATTCTCCATTTGTTTCTCCCTTAACTCCCTCTACTATAAAAGATAGAAAAGTTAAATACCACTTTCCCCCAGCCTCTTGTGCTGCTCGAGCACATTCAATGCAGTATTGGCCAAGGACATTTGACTGGAAGCAGTTTTGTTGAAGAACCAGAAGGACGTCCTTGAAGTCTTTACAGATGCTTCCCAAAGCTTCCTCCTGCCACAAAAACTGACTTGTTTCTGCGAATGCATATCTCCTCAGTGAGCTATGGCACAAAGAAAAACTCCAATTCCACACTTCTTGGTATGTTAGAAGTAAACTTGATTTGTTCAGCTCCATAAACCATTAGTTGAATTTCCAGTTAAGTTCACTTATAACTATTGCTAATTCTTTCAGTTGAAATTACTTGAGAAGACATTAAAATAAAGTCTGCAAATCCTGAGGGAAGGAGGGGGTATTGGGAAAGTTTTGTGACATGTTATAAAAACTTATTTCTAAATAATTTCCCATGTAACCTAAATTACTATATTACACTGCTGAGATGTAAGTTAACCACAAGCATGTATGTTATTATTACTTTGCCTTAGTCTCTAACAGTGCCGGTAGTTTGGATCACTTTAATTCCTATCAAATAGCTCCCAGAGTAATTAGAAGCATCTATCCTGCACACAGATCAATGGTATTAACTAGAAAACCCATAAATAAACCCACATAATTATGGACAACTGATCTTTGACAAAGGAGCAAAGAATACGCAATGGAACAAAGACAGTTCATTAAACGGTACTGGGAAAATTTGACTGCAACTTGCAAAAGAATGAAGCTAGACTACTGCTAAACACCATGCACAAAGCCAACTCAAGATGGATAAAAGACCTGAATGTAAGACCTGGAATCATAAAATATATAGAAGAAAATACAGGTAAAATACTACACAACATGCTTCTCAGTATAACATCTTTAAAATACATTCCCCAAAGAAAAGAAAGTGGAGGAAAAGGTGAAGAACTGGGATTACATCAAACTAAAATGCTTTTGTACACCAAGAGACACTATCCAAAACAAAGAGAAACCCTGCTGATCGGGAGAAAACTTTTGCACACAGTACAAATGATAAGGGTCTGATTACAAAAATCTACAGAGTTCACATGACTCAACAAAAACAAAGGAAACAATTCAGTCAAAAAATGGGTAGAAGAGCTAAAAAGAGGCTTCTCCAAAGATGAAATGCAAATGGCCAACAGGTGTGAAAAAAAATGTTCAACATCAGGGAAATGCATACCAAACCGCAAAGAGATACCACCTCACACCAGTGAGAATGGCATATATTAAAAAAACAGGCAACAACAAATGTTGGCAAGAATGCAGAGGAAAAGGAATTCTCCTACATTGCTGGTGGGAATTCAAACTGGTTCAACCACTATGGGAAGTTGTGTGGAGGTTCCTCAAACAACTGAAAATGGAGCTACCATATGACCCAACAGTTCCACTTCTAGGGATCTACCCAAAGGACACAAAAACATTGATTCAAGATACTTGCACCCTATGTTTACTGTAGCACTATTTACACTAGGTTAGTTATGGAAAAAACCCAAATGCCCAAAAATAGATGACTGGATCTAGAAGATATGGTACATAGACACAATGGAATACTACTCAGCAATCAAAAAAGATAAACTCATGCCATTGGCAGCAACTTGGATGGGGCTAGAAGGGATTATGCTCAGTGAAATAAGCCAGAAGGAAAAAGAAAAAAAAAATGAAGTAGGTTCATTTATAGGAAGAATATAGGAATCAGGAGAAATAACAATAATAGTTATAATAAACAAAATTAGTAGGCAGCCATAAATCAGAGACATTCTATGAGGAAGGGGGAAAAAAAGGGATTAAAACAGGGGATAGAAGAGTACAGGGACTATGATAATGGTTCATGGGTGATTTGATAGTGGGAATTTTATGGGTAATACACATTATCTAAATAATATAAATAGAAAGTAACTAATTAAAAGAAAACTAATACACTATAATTATATATCAAAAGAAAAAAAAAAGGGTCTCCTCCAGTCTTTCCTGATTAGCTCTTCCGTGCCTCCATCACTGCATGATATTAAGGTGCTCGCTACAGCTGCCAACGGCCCAAAGTGACAGTAGCCACTGAAGGGGACCATTCTGCTATGGGTGTGTGTGTTAGACCATCAGCAGTCCTCACAGCTACAGGTTCTGGCATCGAATGTTGCAGAAATTATGAACCCAAATGCTACAAGTGCCTAGTGATCTCAATGGCCCAATGAGTTTGCTACCTACTGAAATCTCTTTCCCCTAGGGAGTTATCACTGGGAGCAGTCCCAGAGGGCAAACTCATAGGAAGCCATTGCATTGGCTCGAGATCTCCCTTTCTTTTAGATGCCCTTCACTCTCCTTGAGTATTTGTTAGCCTCTACCATTCCTTCTCTTATCTCTCATGTGGTCCCTAAGTCCCTTACAGAAATGTTTGATGTACTGGTATTGGACCTTCCTTTTCGTCATGACTGATTTTTTGAATGAAATAGCTTAGACGCCAACTATTTCTTGTTACAGAAAAGTCTATATAAAGTTGGCCTCAGTGAGGTCATACACTCAATGAGCTTTATGCACTTACCTGAGTTAAAGAGAATAACAGTCTTATATTTTATATACCTGCTGCTCATAGGGTACAAAAATACGTGAAAAAGTAAAGACAGTCTTTTTTGTCAGGCTCAACCTTCCTTCCCCCATTTTTATTTATACTCAAAACCACAGACTCACCTGAGGATAACAGAACTATTCTGTTCCTACACAATTGTTTTGCTCACCCAAAGAAGACAATGTGGTATCCATGAAAGTTACTTCTATCTCTCAGCCACTGAATATTAATTTCCTGGGTCAACCTGTAGAAAATGTGCTATTCAAGATAGGAATTTTCACAACCTATGAAGTTTAATGGAAAAAGAGATTTATCAGGCATGTAATATTCAGGAATTACTATTCCGTTCTTACAACGAATATACAATTTTAGGATTGCTTATGCTTGGTATTCTATTCAAGTCAAACACTGAGAACACTTCAGAGAAAATTTCAGCTTGAAACCAAGTCAGCAAAAGTATCTCTTTTTTTTTCTGATAAAGAACTTGCAGCCGTGAGACTGAGTTGCTTCCCAAATACACAAGGACACATTCTGAAGGAGGACAGATTTGTTTGAGCTTCAGGAAAATCTCAGGGTAAAAGAGATGGAAGTCTGGGTGCAGAGTAACAAGGATGCACAAAAGTGTTAACGATGCAGAAGTCACTGTTTGTGGCTTTGAATGATGCTGACACATCAAAGGGCACCACTGGTGACAAAGAGGAAGATCATTTTTGCAGAAGGACAACCCATCTGGAAGAATGCAGCTGAGGGGTTTGATCACCATTTAGTTATGCAGACCAGCTTCAGGCTCTGTTGTTCCTGGGGTCAGGAACGGACACCTGGCAGCAGTCCACCTTCAGCACAAACAGACAAAAACCCCAAACGACTTTGTCATCAGCTACTCTGTCAAGGAAGCTACTTCCTGCACAACTTCAGCATACAAAATCCTTAGCGTCCCTTCCAAAATTAGTGAAAGTCTAACTTGCAATCTTTACCACAGAATTCACCCTTTTACCTGATTCACTCACCCACCCTCCTCCTGTCCTTCTGAGGCCAGTACTGGCCTCACAGTCTGAAAATTGGTTTTATTTAGTTCATGCATTTGTTTGGCTCTTCTATATACCATCGATGAGTAAAATCATGCCATGTCTTTTTCTTTGTGACTTACTTCACTAAGCATAGTACACTGAGGCCAACCATGTTGTTGCAAATGGCAGGATTTATAATGCAATGTCATTTCAATCAATTTTTTAAAATAAATGATTTATATATGGAAAAAAAACAAACAAAACTAGTTCTCCCATAAACTTAAAGTAATGCTAAGAATAGAAGTCCACTTTTCCCCCCTGACCAGTTAGAAATATCATAAGGATTTTGATATTACATTAAAAAATTCAAAGAGAACAAAACTCTTTGATGATGTATCTAAGATATCATAAATAACTTTTCATTTCCTGACTAGTAAGTGATAGAATTCCAAAGCCGAAATTGAGCTATAAGTTAAGATTCATACAAAAACTAAAACTACTTTACTATTTTAAATAATTCTATGATAAGAAAAGAACACTTTAAGCTAAAATATTAAGCTTTTGCTTTAGGGCAATTTGCTAATTCATTTTACCCTATCTGCTTTGTAATACATTTCAAATTTATTATAGCAAACCTATATTACTACATACTAATCTAATCATGGGAAGAATCTAAATTTCTTTGTGACAGAGCTTCTACACAAGAACAGCATTTCTAGACAAATAAACTGTTACAGTAACTCATTCCTGAGTTTAGGTATTGTTAAGGTTTTATTTTTTTTTAAAGATTTATTTATGCATACAACATACTGGGATACAGGCCAGATATGTAGGGGGTGAGAGGATTCACTAGAAACAGAATGGGGAACAAAACAGGCAGATTGACTGAAATACACTGCTGAATGGAGCAGCAGGAAAGACAGGAGAGGTCTGCTGTGCCATGTGGATCAGCTCCCTAGTTGGGGATCGAATGGATGCTGCAGTAGCTGCAGAGAGCATCATAGTGCTGTGCTTTAACATGCTGCACCACCCAGGAGAGCTCATGTCAAAGTTTTATTAAATTTAACATGCAATAAAACAAACAAAGACGCTATGTAGGTAAAGGGTAAAGAGTATACTGACTTCATTTAATTTCCCATTAGCAATGTGATTTTTAATTACATAAGTTACAGCATTGTACATGTATTTTCACTAAGGATATGGGCACATCAGACATGTATGGTTCACTTACAATGATTTATTTGCATGAGTTGAGAAATAGCCTTCAGAAATTTTAACAGAATCTAATCAGACAGCTCTAAGAGGAACTGTCAATATACTCCATAAAAAAAAAAAAAAAAAGGCCAGGTTGGCATCCTCACAAATTCTTGCAACCCAGATTTAGCAGCATGACAGCTTCCTGCTTCATGTCTACCCAGATGCCCAAACCCACACCTGGCCTCCCTTTTTTCAGCAGGCGCCTTGCATTTTCATTTATGGGGAGTTTATTTGCAACTGAACTCTCTCAACTTCTCATCTACTCAGTTGTGGTGGTTTCTAGTCTCTTTATTCTCCTTTCCTGCTCTAGTGGAAGATGAGTTCCTTAGCTTTCCTGCCAGGACCTTGATCCCCTCCTCTGCACTATCCTCAGAAACTTCTATTCAGCAGACACTCCTTTTATTTTAATCTCTCCTTCTTTACTGACACTCAAAACTTTCAGCTGGAGGGGGGGAGGTCCAAAGTGTAACAAGAAAACCTTGAAAATGCAATTAAAAAATACTGGTTGTATACAGGACCTCCCTGGTAGCTAAGGGAGGTCCTGTATACAACACTATTATCACTAAGGCCTGAGTTCCATCCTTGGCTAAGGAGTTGACCCATATGGTACAGCAGACCTCTCCTGTCTCACCCATTGTTCCCCTAATCAATGTATTTCAGTAAACTCTTCTAACCCATCTGGTCTGCTCTCCATTCTGTCTCTGCTGTCTCTGGTGAATCCTCTCAGTCCCTGTACCTCTGGCCTGTACCAGCATAGTTCTCCTATGCAAAAAAAATAAAAAATAAAAAATAAAAAATAAATAAAAATTAGTTGTATATAATATCTTAGAGGATGAGATATCTATCTATTTATGGAATTAAATCCCACTTACCACTTAAAATAAATCAAAAAGTAAAAAAAAGAACCTTTTAAATATCTTAATTTTAAAAAAGCACAAATAAGTCAAAAACTGATAAACTGATAAAAATTATTATTTTTTTAAGATTTATTTATTTGTACAGAACTGGGGTACAGGCCAGAGATGCGGAGGGTGAGAGGATTCACCAGACACAGAGTGGGGTACAGAACAGGCAGATTAACGAAGTACACTGCTGAGGGGAGCAGCCCACCAAACACCTGTTTCAATATAGAAAGTGTTACTAGAACACAGTCATGCTGATTTATTTACATACAGTCTATAGTGCTTTCATGCTTCAAGGGCAGAGTTGAGTAGTTGTAACAGAGACAGGATGACCTATAAAATTTAAAATATTTACCATCTGGCCCTTTACAGGGGGAAAAAAGAGTCAACAATCATTCATGTAGAATATTTATCTTATATGAAATATCCTAATATTTGGTTCCCAGGATCATGTACAATTTTGATTCCATACACTTATATTCTATAAGGCAATAGTTTTTTTTTTGTGTGTGTGTGTGTGTGTGTGTGGGTGTTTTTAAAAGATTTATTTTACTTGTGCATCCAAGAACTGGGGTATAGGCTGAGGTGTGGGGAAGGGGTTGAGAGTATTCACCAGAGACAGAGTGGGAAGCAGAACAGGAAGATCTGCTAAAATACACTGAGGGGAGCAGCAGGTGAGATAGGAGAGGTCTGTTGCACCATATGTGGGTCAGCCCCCTGGTGGGGAATTGAACTGTGCTGATGACTGCAGTAACTTCATAGTGCTGAGACCAATAAAGGTTTTTTTTTTTTTTTTAAAGGGTATCCCTTAACTGAAAGAATTCCATTTTTATACTTTATGGTAATTAGTCCAACCTATAATAGGTACATAACAGAACAGTAATCTTTTTACATGTACATTTTAAAACAGATGAAAAAGAAACAAAGCTTCAGAAAAATTATTCACAATTAAATATAACGAGCATTTAAATAGACTAAATTTTGCAATTTTGAGCATTATCTTCCTAAATTAGAGTACAGAGACCCCTTTCTTTATGTCCCAACAGCTAGACTGTGAATTCCCACTTTAAAAGAATCCCCTCAAGCAGATGACTTAAACCAAACCATACTGCTAGCAGTAATTTACTAAGGGAACTTCCTTTCCCCATCATAGACTTTCATTGTGTCCAACAAGACCACGAAGTCTGAAAGTCTTGGTGATCCTGCTATCCCCTGAGTGGGAGACATACCCTCTGTGCCTGGGGGAGTGGAAGGCTGTTTGCCCTACAGAGCAGTGGCTCCTGATATCTAGTGCTTGGTGAGAAAACTATCAAATGAGAAGAAAATTCTTTAACAAAGCAAGGAAATATTCCCCCTTATTGATGTATCTGGTTCGTTAGAACAGAGATCTTGAGGACACAAACTTAAACAGACATAGATTTTGACTTTTCTAAGAAATCCAGGATCAATGAAATCTCTAGAATTTTCCTTGAGGATAATCACATAAAAATGTTCCCATAAGCAAGAAGTATTCTTTTATCTACAAATCAGATCTCAGGCAAATATGAGACTTAACAGAGAAGTCAGATTATTTATCTTTAGAGAGAAGACCCTTAACTTTTCTTCCTAAAAGAGAAACAAATCAGGTAAAATCATGAAAAGGTGCCAAACCATCAGTAAGAGTTTATGAGAAAACTCACACCCAGGTGTGTGTGACACCACAACTGGGTATTTTCTTTATGGAGATATGAATGATTTTCATTATTAAAAATAACACATGTTAAAATGACCATTTCATTTTAATCTGCTAAATACCAACCTTAAGACAATAGCTATTTCCAGCCTTCTAGTTGTATCTCTGATTTTACTAAGCCTATTTCTGGACTATCAAAAAGCCTGTTAGAAGCTTGAGTGATGATTTCAAGAGGTGATTTAATTTAAAATGTCAGAATCTCCGATATTTTCTACTGAAAAATAATTAAAATAGGTAAATGAACCAATGAGAGCAATGAAAATAGGAAAAAGGAAACAATCAAAACACAAGGATGGAGGGAGTCACCAAAATCAGTTTAAAAATATAGGCTGATTTTCATCTCTTAGTTGCCATGCTAGGATCTGGGGACATTTTTAAGATATGAAAATATAAAATCTGATTATCATTAGTACACATCATTGTACCTACAGGTTGGCTGCCCAATGTGTAATGGATTAGTATGAAATGGTGATGGTTTGATTGACTTACAAAATACCTTGAGGGGCATTAGTAGATTAAGTTTAAAAGATCACTGATTGTGTATATGTGTGTGTGTGTATAGTATACATATAGTATATCTATTTATATATAGGACATCTATTTATATATACTCTATCTCTATAAAGAAAATATATATGTCTTAGTAGATACTTGGTTATGCTACAACATGTTCAGATACTTAAATGTTTACTGAGAAAACTTCAAAGATATTCATTTTTACACTTTCTTTAAAATAATTACATGTGGTCATAACCAACTGATACTCAAATATTTTCAAAATCTGAAATTTGTTTTGGATTATTTGTTTACTTATAAGTGACACCAGCTAAAACTATGAACATGATGAAATAAATATCTACTTACTTTGTAAGAATGAAGGAGCCATGCGTGTGCAGACATTAACCTACCACAGTAAGAAACAACTGGTTTCTCCTCATGATCACATCGTGCTAGCCTGGAAAAAAAAATCAAAATTTAAAGTACTATTTCTACTAAATGTATATTACTTTCTCACTGTCATAAAGACAAAAATTATTAAGTCAGACCGTAGTAAGTTGGGGACTACCTGTACTCATTTCAAGGGCATAAAAAGATTCATGTTCTATAAAACTACAAATTCTCTAGAGGCCCAACTTCAGTGGCACACAGTGAGTGCAAACGCCCAAGATGAGAACCCTCATATTTGCAGCATTCTGTAACAAAAAGTTCAAGCAATTATGGCCTGGTAACTTTTTTTTTAAAGATTTATTTATTTATTTATGCTTACAGAACTGCGGTGCAGGCCAGAGGTATGGTGGGTGAGAGGATTTACCACAGAGTGTGGAGCAGAACAGGCAGATCAACAGAAATACACTGATGAGGGGAGCAGCGGGCGGGTCAGGAGAGGTCTGCCATGCCATATGGGTCACCTGCGGGGCCGGGGATCCAACTCATGCTGCAGTGGCTTCGGATCTTCATAAAGTGGAGCTTTAACCTGTTGCACCACCAGGGAAGGCCCTGGCCTGGTAACTTTTACTTTACATTGTTTTCTAGCAATACCTTTTCTTGCTATTTGCATATGTTGTTTTCTTTAGAGAAAGGGCTTAGTTATTGGACACTTGAGTTTCTTTTCTCCAAGGTGGCTCTGATTTCACCCAAATAAGGATAGAATTTGCTCCCCTCACCGCCCCGACCCTCACATCTTTATGACCCAGGAAGACTGAAATATTAGTACACATTTGTCTGATCAGGGTCCAGGAAATGTTAAAATAGTCTCCTATGACAGACTCTGGAAGAAGACTAAAATGTCATTTATAGGCTCACTAATGAACATTTATTGAGGGCCTCCTCTGCGGTGTCATGAGGGACAGAGGTGAACCAAAGATAAGCCAGATATGGACTTTGGCCTGAAGGAATTGACCCAGAGCGAGGTTGACAAGATACAGATACACAGATGAGTCTAACAGAGGAAAGATAATGATTTGTGCCATAAGTAAACTAAAATTTCCTAACAGATTTTATCAGAAGAATGACCAACTTCAAAAAATGTGTGTGTTGGCAATTTCATGAGCTCATTTCCAATCCCAGTGCCCCAATACCACTCTTTCTGTGGGAGGCCATCTAGAAATGACAGCTGCAGACTTTCTAGCCACAGCATATATCTACAGCCAGAGTTATCAAGATTCACTCAGACCCTCTGTATGACAAGCTGGACCCCTGAAGCTGGTCTCAGGCATCCAATCTGGGCAGTAATTGTCATGCACTTGTGGGGCATTGCAGCTTTAACAGTGAGTTTCCACCCATTACCTGTTAATTAGTACTCATGAGGACAGGCTGGCACCATGAAGAAGGCAGTCAGGACATCAGGGTTCTAATTCTGTCAGCTCTCTGAGGTAAAATGAAGGGTTTGGCCACTAGGTTCTCTCCAAGATCCCCATGTGGGTGGGGGACTAGGGCAACTTTTCTTATCAACATTTCACATTTAGGCAAACTAAGATCAGGAGAACTTACGGGAACTGCCCAAAGTCTGAGGTCTTAATTATCATCCAATATTTAAGACTAGTTTCCAGGCTGTAAGTTCAACAGATTTTCTACTTCATCACACTGAGAACCACACCTACATCTATGGTCAACAAGACAAACAGGTCCACAGAGTATTAAACTAAGTGCCTAAATAAGCCAAGCTAACTGGTGAACAAAATAAGATTTATCTTCCCACTTTGAAAAATCCCTTTTCACAAGGATCTAGATGTCCAGAAGTAAATTATAAATTCTTGGACTCTCCCATTGTCTAGACCAGAAGGTGCCAGGGAAGGAAAAGCTCCCCTCAACTACTCTTCAATGGTCAGGAGGAACGCCCATCCCCTGTCTGGGAGAGCACTCTTCAACCCACAGCTCCAGGGCTGTCCACAGGCCAACAAAGAGACATTTCTTGGAGAAGTGAGTTCAGAGATGCAAAGATCCTGGAAGAGGATTGAGTACTATTTGGGCAAAGGGATCCAGAATTCTGCCTACCTGGAATGTGAATTCCTGTGAGAAAGGTCCCTGACAAAAGAGTCAGAGGTTGTCCAGGGTAGAGATCCTCCTTGCTTGGATTTTATAGCCAGTCTGATCTCAATATTTCAAGATTTAACCTAAGAACAAGTAAAATCTGGGAACTTTCTTGTGAGCAACCTAATGGAGAAACGGACTAGGTTCTCCAACAAAGTCACCTGGGTTAGAAACTTGGTTTGGCCATCCATCAATCCTGGAATCTCAGGTAAGTTGCCTCTTACAGCCACAGTTTCCCCATCTTTAAAGTAGATATTTTTATTGTTATTGTGATTAAGAGGCGTAAATGAGGCCCTCCCTGGTGGAGCACTGGATTAAAGCACAGCTCTGAGAATCTAAAGCCACTTCCACATGAGTTCGATTCCCGCCTGCCCCGGAGGTGACCACATAGCGAGGCAGACCTCTTATGACCCGCCCGCTGCTCCCCTCAGCAGTGCACGTTGTCAGTCTGCCTGTTCTGCTCCCCACTCTGTCTCTGGTGAAGTCTCTCACCGCCCCTGAGCCTCTGGCCTGTACCCCAGTTCTGTATGCACAAATAAATAAAAATAAATCTTTTTTTTTTTTTTTTAAAAAGAGGAGTAAATGAGATGGCTAGTGGAAAGCATTTGGCAGATATTAAAGGCTAGATAATATTGCAGAGTTCTCTCTAACTGTATGAGGTGACTGTGCCTTTTGGAGATTTTTCCAGAGAATTACATAAGCATGATGGTATCCAAATAGTCTTACTCAAGGGTCAAAGCCCTCTAACCACTCACTAGCGGGGGCGGCTGGTTCCCACCCACCCGAGGGATGGACTGCCACTCATGCCCAGCCATGCCGGTGGCCAAAGGCTTCGCACTCTTCACACTCAAGATGCGCTGGGCAGCGACAGCCAGAGCTTTGGAAAAGATTAACTCGCAAACGTGGCGGTGACTCAACGGCGGGACCAATGATCAGAACCCGAGGTTAACACGCTGCCCGTTTCATCCTTCCGCTGTGTGGGTAAATCAGCGGGGAGTGGCATCGGGTCGAAATACAGGATGCAGAACCAGTGTCGGTGCAGTTCAGTCTCCTCCCACCCCTCACCCGGGGGCTCAGGCCAACGTGCTCATGCTTCAAACAGGTTTTGACACCTCCCCTCCGCGGAGAACCTACGCGACTCGGAGCAAGTCCAGGCATAGTCCTGCCTTCCCAGGTGTCTGCCTGCCCCAAAGCCAAGACCTCACCGAGGGGCAAGCCCTGGCATTCCCTCACCCTTCGAGGGTGAAATAACTCAAAGAGGCTATTTTCACATCCTACTCCCCTCCTCCTCCCTGGGGGAAAAAAATCTTGGAAACTTTGCTATTTCTTGAGGACCTAGAACTGCAACCGCCCTTCTTACCCCCTTTAAGGGACAGCTGTGACTGGGCATCGAGAATTCAGACTCTTTCGAAAACACTAACAAAGGACTATATTTAGCTCTGCGATCTCCGCCTAAATTCCTCTTATTTTTTCACTCTTAGCTTCAAAACGACTGGGTTGGGGAAGTGGGAGGAGGGGGCAGCAGAGAAAGAACAGCTGTGCCTCCGCCTCTCAACTCAATCTCTATAAATAACCAATCACGAGCGGAGGCTACTTTTTAGCCAATGAAACCGCCCAAACTGAGAAAGCCTCGGTGGTAGCCAATGGAAGAAGGTTTGGGGGTGTGAGATTTGCGCCCCGGCGCCAATGGCTCCCGAGTCGGAGAGAGGTAATTTGAGCTGGAGTGTGGGTGTGTGGTGCAAAAGCTTCCTACTCTCAAGCCGAAAACCTGCTCCGCGCACTGAGCATGCCCCGACAGGCTCCCGGCGCGCCGCCGCCTCTGGATCGACCTGCGATCCAGTGTCCGGGTTTCGGTCCCCTCCGTCCTGGGAGGTGGGCGGGCCAGCCGCGCTCCAACCCCTTTGAAGCTCGGATCCCGAAAGGATGTCCCTTCTCTCTTCGGGAAGCAACGGCAGGCCCAGAGTTCATGCACCCCCAAGGCACCCAGGTGCTCGTGCAACCTGCGACCCGAGACGCCCGCCCGCCGGGGTCCGGGAGTGAAGTCCGTAGGCTTTTGCAAAAGGGGTCGACAGAAGTACAGCCCACCTCATCCCTGGACGTCCCGCCGCCCTGATGCACGAGCCCCAAAGCCACCAGAGAGCATCCTCCTCGCGCCCACCCGAGCTATTCCAGTCCCTTAAGCACCTCCACTCTCGCACACGTTTCCCGTCCGTCTGGACTCGCACCCTCACCCGGCCCGCTCCTCCCGACGGGAACTGAGGCCCAACCCACTTCCCCGCCCCCGCCTCGGCCCCGGGAAAACCTGGTGCGGCGATTCGGGCGGGCGCGGCCAGCCGCGCACTGGGCATGCTCGCCCGGGCGGGGAGGGCAGGGCTGTGCACTGAGAGTAGGAACCCCTCGCCCCGCGGAGGTTGCGGGAGAGAGCGCGATGGGCCGCGGCGGTGGGCGCACGCTCTGCGGGGACTCATGCCACGCGCGTCCCTGGCCGGCGCGCAATTAGCAGCCGCCTCCGCCACCCGCCGCCACCGCTTCCCCGCCTTCCCGGGCTGCGGCGGCGAGGATCTGCAGCCGTCGCCTCGCGCAGGCAGCCGGCATTGTCCTCCCGGGCTGCCGCCTGGGCTGCAGCTGCCGCCGCGGGCTGCTGCGGGGCCCCGGACCCGCGCCCCAGGGACGTGCCGCCGACTCAGCGCCCGGCCCCCGCCTTGTGATTTCTGCGCTCCCCAGCCCCTCTCTCCTGTTGGTTTTTATTTTTATTTTTCCCCCTGTGGACCCGAGGAAGGGGAGAAGTCCAGCTTCCGAGCCCAGCTATCCCCGGGCGCGTAGCCCCGACGGGGCCGCTGCAGGCGCGGTGAGAGCGCCAACGGAGCCATGAGAGAGTACAAAGTGGTGGTGCTGGGCTCAGGCGGCGTGGGCAAGTCTGCGCTCACGGTACAGTTCGTGACGGGCTCCTTCATCGAGAAGTACGACCCCACGATCGAGGACTTCTACCGCAAGGAGATCGAGGTGGACTCGTCGCCGTCGGTGCTGGAGATCCTGGACACGGCGGGCACCGAGCAATTCGCGTCCATGCGGGACCTGTACATCAAGAACGGCCAGGGCTTCATCCTGGTCTACAGCCTTGTCAACCAGCAGAGCTTCCAGGACATCAAGCCCATGCGGGACCAGATCATCCGCGTGAAGCGGTACGAGCGCGTGCCCATGATCCTGGTGGGTAACAAGGTGGACCTGGAAGGCGAGCGCGAGGTCTCTTATGGCGAGGGCAAGGCCCTGGCCGAGGAGTGGAGCTGCCCCTTCATGGAGACCTCAGCCAAAAACAAAGCCTCGGTGGACGAGCTGTTTGCCGAGATCGTGCGGCAGATGAACTACGCGGCGCAGCCCAACGGCGACGGGGGCTGCTGCTCGGCCTGCGTGATCCTCTAGGTGCTCGGGGCTCAGCGCGCCGGCCGCGCTCGCACTGCGCACAAAAGCCAAACGCACCCGACTGTCTAAATGTGATTTCTCTTCTTGCTTTGAGATTGGAAATGACTTTGCATTGGCCGGGGTGGCCAGGGAGCCCTGCTGGCTTTCCTGGCCGGCGTCCCCTGCATCCCCCTCGTGCCAGAGGAGGTGTCCCGTCCCGACCTTCCGAGACCCCATGGAAATGTGGCTCTTTGCAGCATGTACGTTTCTCATTGATTTTGGTTGACGCATATTTCCCCGTTTAAGTAGCCGTTAGGGCGCTATATTGGCTTCTTGACACCGGCCAGCGAAAGTTTCAGCCTGGAAGAAAAAGGGGAGGGGGAAAGGAAGAGGACGGGGTGGGGGTGGGGGTGAATCTTTTTCTTTTTTGTTTTTTTTTTTTTTGGTCAACAATCGTTTTCTAGTTGCAAGTCTTAAATGCGTGGAAGGAAGTCCGGGAGAACCAAATGAAGGAGCAGGAGGAAAGGAAGAAACGTCTGTTTTTTCCTCCTTTTTTTCCAAGAGTAGCTGGAAATTAAGGTTGGGTTCCTTTTCTGCCAGCTTGGAAGGGCAACCCCGTGACTGATGGCGATTCTGAGGATGTCTATGCAAAGTTGGATTCTTGTTACAGTGTATCCAATCTGAAGTATTGCACATCTGATCTGGGACTGTTAACACTGATGCCAATAGTGTGGGGTGCCAGTGTCTGCTGATATTTGTGGAAAAAAAATCTATTTTGTTTACCTACTGTATCAAAAGGGGGCCGGGGTGGGGGGAGAACGGTAGTATTTTTTTTTATCAGCTGTGAAAAAAAATGTTACAGATTCTGCACATTTGTGTGTGTACTATTGTGTGTGTGTGCGTGTGTGTTTAAGTTGAGCTTTTTGTTCTATTGGTTGGCAGTAACAGATTTTGGTGACTAGCTCTTTAAAATACAGTACAAAGACTTCGCAAATGTGATTCAGGGCGCCCAGCACCCCTGTGTCTGCAGAGTGCCTTCAAAACTCAGCTGTTCCAGCCGGTGCCAACCTGTGAACTTCCCACCATATCCCAGAATCTGCTCTTCCCCAAACCACTTCCCAGTTTCTTTTCCAAAATCTTCCTGAAGGAGCCAGGACAATAGGGCCTGTTGTTCGGTGAATTTCTATATTATTTCCATCTTTTAAGATGTAATTTTCATGTTTTGCAATCCTGTTTTGTTGTTGTTTTTGTTGTTTTTTTCCGCTTCATTTTGTTCAAATGTTCAGGTATTTAGCTCCCCTTTTATATTATTTTAAAGATGTCTTGTTTATCTGTCATAGGGTTTTCCTTCAAAAGCAAAGAGCAAAATTTTACTGTTGTGATATACCAAGAGAACTCTAATTGTAATTTTTAATTCCAGACGTGCGTTCAATCATTGTTTCTTCATTTTAAGACTTTTAATACAAGTGTCATTTTTAAAGAAACAAATCCAAAACTATTGTTTGTGTTTCTGTGTTTCATATTCAGTGACTGACTACCACCTTAGGTGGACAGGGGCAGGTGCATGATGTCCCCCAAGTGTTTGTTGTCAAATTTTGACAGTACTTCAGTAAAAAGTTGGGTAACGTTACTCCCAGCTCCTTAAAATGTAAGAAGTTGTCAAGGTCTCAGAAGCCCTGGAGTATGACATTACCTTGTAACTACAGGATGGTCTGGAAATTGCATCTGTACTGCAAAATGGAGCATTTTACCTTGCTGTAGGGAGGGAGGGGAGATACCCACTGTTCAGGACAGAGAGGGGTTTTAATTTTTCTTTCATTTATCTTGGTTTCAGTTTACACAAAGGAGTGTTTGGAGAAAATGACTCCAATTCAGAATTCACACCTTGTGGTTTTTTTTTTTTTTTTTTTTTTTGCAGTCCATTGTATGGACTGTGGGCCATATCTCAGTGCTTTGAGGTTTTGATTTGGAAATTGATCATTAGATTTAAGAAGAAGAAACTGAGACAAACCCCTTCATTCTCATTACACTGTGCAGTTTGTGGACCATTTTGACCTCATAAAGTTTTCCTTCTAACAGTAGGATGCAGTGTGCGCTTTTTATTTTAATTGTATTTTTGTTAAGGAGGCCTTTGGTGATATGACCACTGTAGGATAAAAGTTGTGTGGTTATGTATCAAGAGCACTCCATCTGCCTTAGGCTAGGAAGTGTAGGTGAAGTCTGAAGGATCTTTTGACAAAGATTTATTCTTTTGGGGAAGCCAAAAGCAATTACAGTGCACAGGTTTCTTTGAAGTATTAAAATAACTTGCCTTAAAAATGTCTTGTTTGCCCAGGTAACATCTCAGGTTCCCAGTTGGAGGAAAAATAGAGAATTTTGCCTGTGATGGTCTTGTGACCTCTTTTCACTCATGATCTCAAGCTATAATATTAAACTCAATTGGATGATGTATATATTCTAAATCTAGACGTTAAAGGGAACTACTCAAATGTATGCCTTTGCAACAATGTGTTCTAGCATTTGAGTGACTATAGTTTCAGTAGATCTAAAGTGTTGGAAATTCTGAACACGTGTATCAAGTACTGTGTGAAGGATTTTTTAAAAAGGCATTTGTTGACTTTCATATAGTTTTGTTATTTTGGAAGCCTTTTAACATAAAATGCTGCCAAGTAGCTAATAAAAGAAATGTATATACTCCTGACAGGGAATATTTGAAAATGGGAAAATGGAAATGAAGTAGGTTGCTGGGTGCATTAATCATCATAGTATAGGATTTAGTCACTTGCATGACTAAATTCTTTATAGGTCCTGATGGTAGGACAGAAGATTTCAATATGCTTTTACACAGTACTGTAAAATAAATAATTTTGGATTCTCATTGAAAACAATTTTGTGTGTGTGCCTGGAACAAGAAAATAGCTCTGAGTTTCTGTGTTATTTCCTTGACAACACTGAGAGAAATAAGGGACCCTGATGTTTAGAATATGTCAGTTTACTTGGCTAATAAGAACCCCTTCTGGTATTCTGTTCAGAAGAGATTAGAGCATTTGTTTAGGTGAAAAGTTGAACTTAGAGTGCTAAAGAAAGGGAGGGAGGTGGCAACAAGTTCCTTGAAAGGCAATCATCTGTCAAAACAAACTAGGTGGGGAAGAAACCTTTATCTAGGGGAGGAAGAACTACTCTTAAACTTGACCCCTGCTGTCTTGTAACAGCTTTGCCTTTTGGTCCCTCAAAGCCATCCAGGCTGTATGTCAGTTCAAGGAATTATTTTTGTCTCCCTCTTTTACAATAACATCAGAAAAATTGAAGGTATCGTAAGTCTTAACATTTTTTTTATATTTGGAAGTGAACATTTCTTAGGTAAAACAAATTTCATGTTAACATGGATATAGATTTCACTGAATCACATTCTGGGATCAGATCTATTTGGGATAAGAATTCTTTAGTTGTATGAGGCCTGATGTCTCCTAATTAATTAATATTTTTGTAGGTGGGAATCCTACAATGCTTCATCTGTTTGACCTGTTAGGTAGTTTTTAAAATGTCTTCACCAGCATGTTACTGCTTGCACCCCCTTTTGAATTATATCTAGTATTTCTCATAGGTAGGATGAGGAATTGAGAGAACAGAATATATGTAAGCACATATTTTCTTTATATGCATATAAAGAAAATGTATATTCTGTTCTTGAAAAATAGATGTGAAATGCCTGCACCTTGATGTCATGAACACAGATTTTTTATTCCTACATTGATAGTTGGAAAAATATCCCTACTTATGTATGTATGAGCTTAAATATGAAGGAAACAAATTGGAGATCATCACTGTTAAATGGTATCAAATATTTGTCACAGTGTCACCTGAAAAAGCTTATTTAATATAAATTTTGTCTTTATGAAGATGTACCAAGTTTTTAAATATTAATGCAATGTAATGTTTTTATAATATTTACTTGGATTACTAGGTTTCATTGAATACATTTCATTGAACATGGTGCTAGTTCTTATCTGATACCTGGGTTTTTGTGGTTTGAAAGGCTTTAGGGACCCTCTAGTCCCAAGTTTCTCAAACTTCACCATAAATTAAACTCACTTGGGGACTGAAACATGTATCATTGGGCCCTTATATCTGCATACAATCTTAAAATTAACATTTCAAGCAAGTTTGCAGATGATGATATTTCAGGTGATTCTAGGGACTATACTTTGAGAACCAATGCTGTAGTCCAACTCTACCAAAAGTGCCACCTAAGATATTTTTGGGTCGCAGGCTTAAAATCCACGTAATAAATTTTATTGTGTTGCCCACCACATGGTAATAGAATAATCTTGACTGATATCTACAGCTGAAGAGGATAAAAAGACTTAAACTGCTGAGTATGAAGTGGGATTGACAACTTGCAGATTAAGTGCCTGACTTACCACATTAGTACATGAACAACTGGCTCTGGTTTTCTGTGTTAATTCAGAAGTTTTCTACAATGAGAAAACGATTAGAATAGGGGAATCGGTCTAAATAATCAGAATAAATATTTGCTCCCCTCAAAGTAATTACGAAATGAGTGTCTTAGATAGAAGGCATTACTTTCAAGTGTTTGTTTTCTTTTTACTTCAAGGTTATAAGGGAAAGATTTCATCTTGTTTACACTTCTGAACAAGGATTCTATAAAAAACCAGTATTTGAGAATTTAAGCCTGAAATTCAGGTGACACTAAGCACAGGTGTATATCTCTATATGTATATGTGTGTATATAAATGTACACACTTAGTTTTGAGGTAGTCAATTTGCTGCCCGATAGTCTTAATTAATGTTCCCCAATTCTGGCAGAATTTATACCATACAGCTATGCCACACACGTAGTTTTGTCACACATCAAACATTTGGAATTGTGAATGTTGATCTGTTTTGTAACTTGAAGGGGACAGCTATTTGTATTCTCCCTTGAGCATTTAGTCTTGTGGAAATGTTTTCCTTAGGAGAGTAATTGTCCAATTGACTAAGCTTATTATTTTTCAAATGAATTATCTGGCAAATGATGTGTTAGCTAAATTTATCAGAGGTTTGACAATGTGTGGTTGTGTGTGATAATTGTACAAATGTAGCAATTTTTTTTTTTATTTTGAATAGAAGGGAAACACTGTTGGTGCATTGAGAACAGGGTTGCTAAAATCAAAGGCCTGGGATTGTTACTTCATGGTAACATTCAATGGTAAGAATTATGATTACATTGAAAATTGGTTTATAGCAGTTATTGGTTCAATCTTTCTTCAACTAGCACTCATTGAGCACATACTGTTAGCTATGTTTTAAGACCTAATGCGTAGATAGAAGGAAGCCAGGCATAAGAGCAACAACTTTGTGCATTTATCACCAAAACCCTGAAAATAGCATCTATTAATAAAAGCATATGGAAAAGCACAGCTTACGTGTGCCATTAATTATAATCCTGTAGACTTGTCTGTAGGCAATACAGGAGATGCATTTGTTGAAATTTGGAATTTTGAAAGGTAATGAGTATTGCAAATAAAAATAGATCCCACAGATTTAAGATTTAACTAATAGTTGCTACAGTGGAAGTCTCATTTTGTGCATTGTTTCCAACTTCCCTTTCTGAGGTTAGCTACCATTGAACATTTACAAATAGGAAATCAATTTGCTTTCCTATCTTTATATTGAAGGCAAGAGAGAAAAATAGAGGAAAAGAAATTTGTTTACTTTTTTAAATGAGGAAACAAAAACAGGTGTTGTAGGTTATAATCTTAAGGAAAACAACTGTTGGCATGCAGTCTTTTGGGCCTGCTCATGAAAAGAAGGCTCAGGTTAGGGTACTTCTTTTGTAGAAAATAATCTACTAAAATTTGGTGCACCAAAGAAATAAGCTGATGTGGTAAGTTTACTAAGCTTACAGTTACTTTACATAAACGTTCTTATTTTCTTGCCTTTAATGCTAGCTGGAATAAAGCAACCAGCTCAGAGAAAGAAATGTTGGGTAACAAGCTGTAGAGGTATCAGAAATAGAGGTTATTATAGAATTGTATGAATTGAAGGGAGTTGTGATATTAAACTCCTGCATGATTTCTAGTGGCCAGTTTGTGCAGATTTTCTCATGAATTTGACATACTTCCTAAATGTAGAAAGAGAATTACAGAGGTAGCAGAATAGTTCATCTGAAGGCACTTTTTAAAAATCACTAATTACTGTAGATCCATTTATGTGATGCAAATTATTATAGTTTTATAGTATGAATAAAGGTAAAACGACCCTTTAAAAAAAGTTTTCAGGTGAGATTATGCACATTCAGGATGGTGTGGCCATATACTAAAATGTTTTCAAAATCTGATTCTAGTCATGATCTCAGAATATTTTAATGTTATTTAAAGCTGTAGATAGTAATGTGATATTTCTAAATATTCTCTGCAAAGGCTAACATGTTGAATTATAGCTCATTTTTAAAAAGCCTCTATAGAAATATGTACTGGCAAAATTCTGTAAGAACATGTGTCAATAAAAAATATTTTGAATATATTTTAGACAATTTTGTATACTACATTTTAAATGGATAAAAGAATTTCAAGAATATTGTTAAGTTTGATTTTAACATGATTCCCTATCTAGTAGGAAGAACTTAAAGTTTAGGGCTCTTTGCTCTAAGTTGATCTAGCTTTACTTGTTTTGTTAGACATCCTGTTAGTTTTCTTCTTGTATATCATTTCATTCATCCACATCTGATTGACGCAGATGATTTTCTCTTAAGAACTGATAAAAAAAAACCTTTATAAATGTGTTTTCTGAGTAACAGTGTGAATAGAAGTTAATTTCACACAGCAATTGAGGTCCTTACTGAAGTAGAGAACGTGCATAAACAGACCTTACATTTACATGGGGGCATAGCTTTTTTTTTTTTTTTTAACTCATAAAAGGAAGTTTTTTTTTTAAAGAATACACTCTAGAATATTCAATTGAATATGTTTACAACTGCCTAAAAACACTTCCAGACCAGCTCTCCATCCTCATTAACCTTGAGAAAATGAGAAATAACTAAAATATGTTTTCTTTCTTTAAGAGAATCTTATGCATTGGAAGACAGGGCCAAAAGCCAGATCCAAGGAGTAGAACTGTTTTCCTGAATTTTTGTATGAACCAGATTTTATTTTGTTACTGAGGAAACATAAATAGTGGTAAGACAATGAAATATTTTTCTTAATCATTTTGGTAATGTTCAGCAAGTGGTCTTGGTATTTTTGTTGCTAAAAAATACCTTATGCCAGACCATTACAATTAATTTTTGTTGCTAAAAAATGGCAAGGCCGGCGAATATGGTGGAGAGGGGCAGTCAAACACTGGCTGAATGGATTATTCTCAGCTCACACCCTGCTCCTGCATTCCTCCAATGCTAGATGATTCCCTGTATGTACGTTTCTGATCCACTGTGACTCAGGATTACCCAGGCTTACCTTGGTACTGGCCAAAGGAGAAGCTTGTGGGTTGGAGTGGTAATACTACTGTAATAAATGTGTTTCTACCTCCAGATTTTTCAACTTCTGCTAACATATTGGGCTGGGTTTGTGTGTGTGTGTGTGTGTGTGTGTGTGTGTGTAGAACTGTTCTATGTATTTTAGGATGTTTAGAAGCCCCCCTGGTCTCTGCCCACACCAGATGCCAATAGCCGTTTCCCACTCCCCAGTTCTGACAATCAAAAACATCGTTAGACATCACCTGATAACCCACTCAATAGCCACTACTCTGAACTTGACCATTTAGGAATGATAGGAATGGTAGCCTGAGGTGAACCTAGTTGAGCCAAGACTAAACTTGCACACTCCTTATGCCAGACCATGACAATTGATGTTTCTCTTTTACAATGTCAGTGTTCTACATTGTTCTTGAAACAATGTCACTTGATTCACTTAGTAAATGCACACCTAACAGAAACACTGCCTTCAGGGATTGTGATTTACCTACAGGAAAAGGAATGTGAGTCAGAAGGAGGATGGCACAGCTGGGTGAGAGCTTGGACTAGCATGACTGAAGGAACTCAACTGGAGGAATTCCCAAAGGAAAGTCAAAGGCAATAAACAGTTTTGCAGTTTGTTTGGGGCCCTGTAAACCTCCCCTGAGACATCTAAATTTTCAGCTTACTCAGCCCCTTCACTTCCTCAACCTCTTCCTGGTATATCCTGGCTTTAGTTCAACATCTGACTCCTCACTGTGGGGTAGAAAAGATGCCTTTTATGCAGACCCATTGTTCTTCACTTTTACCTTTACAATTCCCCACTCCTACCTTGTTCCTTGTCATTGTTTTAAAGTTATCTGCAGAAGAGCAGAAGAGCGTAGGTCCAGGCAGACACACTTACCTGTGTCCACACCTCTTCACCAAGTTGTCAAAAAGCAGGCAGGAGACAAATTCATGGCTACCTTGTGAGGAAGTGCCTCTGATCTATTTTAGTTTTCTGTCTCTAGCCAGCAGATGCTGTGACTGTCAAACCCTGCAAAACATCATCCAAAAGACCATCAGCAAGTTTTCTAATGTGAAATAAACACAATGACCTTGGGTCTTTAATGTACCCTGAACTAGAAATGTTTTTTTGTTTTGTTTTGTTTTGATTCAATTTGACATGAAATATATATTTAAAAACTAGTGCCACATACCCTTAAAAACTTTATGCAGACTATTTGACCACCTCACTTTGTGGGACAATGATGACTCTACATTTCACTAGGTACTTTTGGAAATTTAACACTTCTAGTACAGAGTAGCAGTTTTTTGTTTTTGTTTTTGCTTTTTTTTTTTTAACTGAGTGAGAATAATCTCCAAGCACATCAAAAGGTTCTAATAAACCAGAAGGATTTCCATAAAAAATGTAGGCAGTAAATGAAGTAATTCTTTGCAATAAGATATACTGTCTCATGAAAGTAGACAAGTGCTTTTGGGTAACTAAAACTTGATTTTCAAACTTAAGAACAATCTGGAATTAGAATGTATGGAGCTAATAGAAATGCATTATTCTCTGTAGTGTCACATTAAATTGACAGTGGAGACGTCAGATATAACTGGTGATTAAAATTAACGTAGAGAAGCAGATTTGGTATATCTAAATTTCCTGTTTTTCCTTATACTCTCTTTAATAATCATCTGTGCTCTTTTGCAACATTTCCTCCTTACTCTAGTTTAATTGATTTTGAGTGCTCTGACTTCTTGCTAATTAAAAAGTATATCATGAGGGAAATATTCAGTTATGAGTCACTATAACCAGTAGCCAAGAAAATATATGTATTCATAAATTCAAACAAATAAACTAATTGTGTAGGATATTTTGAAATGTCATTATTTGCATTTACTTTTTATAGCTTGGAAGAGTTTTTCAATGCAACTTTATTAGTGGAAATGAATGTCAACCTTTTATGATTAATTATACCATTTATTATTTGAAAAAAGTAGTCATTGGTTTTTTAAAAGTAATATCACGAACTCTCTCTAGTTTAATTTTTGAGCAAAGTTGCTAACGGTCTCCCTTTTTAACTTTTTACCTCAGCAAAGTGGCACTTTATGATGGGGGGAAAAACATGTTCTGTGATTTACCCCAAAGCCATACAGTAGTTGTTTGGGCTTATCATGTTTTGGGTAATGGATAAGGTACACAGTACAGCAGAAATAAACACAAAATTACCTACTTTTCTTTAGTCATTTTAACATGCAGTTTTTAAAACTTTGATGATGATGGTCTTTCTGCTAATAAAATGTCATACAGAGAGAATCACCAATTTTCACAAGTGAAAAATTGTTTTGCCCGCCTAAATGATCTTTTCCCCTTAACTACTGAAAATAGTCTTTCATCTGCTAGAGAACATGAACAGATTTTGTTGTTTTCAATAAGTGTTAAATGGATTTTAAATTGATACATATCAGAACTTAAATAAGTTACAAGACTCTGATTTATATGTTTTGTTTATGAAACACAAATTTTATATTGAGTCTGATTTCATTAATCCATAAGTTACTTCAGCAAAGATAATCGAATAATGAATACTGTAGAGAAAGTGAATGGATTTACGATTGATGCTGAAATTAGTGGCACTGAAATTTCATTCCTTATCGAAGTTTGTGAAACAAGTATTTATGCTTTATTTCACTTAGAGCAAAATGAAATGTGTGTAAAGTTTGTTATTTAAAAAAAAAATGAACTCTCAGATTATTTTCCTCTTTGTATTATTCTTATTATTCTTTAAAATTGAGTTCACCTGAACAGTTAAAGGTTTGGCTCAAAGAACTAAATTATGGCTCCCATAGCAATCATAATTTACTCTTTATTATACAATTTCTTATTTCATGCCACAATTACATATATAATATGCAGCTAAGTATTTCACCTTTCCTTAGATTTTATTGTTTCCAGAATAAAAGGTGCAAGAAGCTGGGAAATAATGCTGTGTTTGTACAGTTTTCAAACCAGGAACAGGAGGATTACTAAATAATAGAAGAAGAATTTACTTAGGATATCAGCGTAATGTTTTCCTAAATTTTAAATCAGAAAAAAAAATGTACATTTCCATTAATGATGTATAACATGCACAGAGTTTCTTAAAAAGTTTTGAAAGTATCAGAAAAATTGACTTATTCAAATAGAATATTGTGTCATAACAGGATAGTTTAAAATATGTATTTGAACTCATTACTCTTAATTTAGGACATAGCCTTCTGCACCCATGAAGAATGCATCCACATCAAAAGTTAAATATTGAGCACCAAATAAGCACTGTGCCATCTGTGCCTTCAATATATTTAATACACTTATAAGTTGAATATTATTATCGATTCCCTCAACTAGAAGGAAAGTCTATATGAAAATGGATGAGTACTTTTACCCCCAGTACCTAGAAGAGAGCCTGGCATGAATCAACATTCAGCATTGGTCAAATGAATAAATATGTGAAAAATTAGTCACAGGAGAAATGAAGTAATTTTGATAGGTCAGAATGACCAGAAATCAGAATATTTTAAATATTTCCTTATCAACTCTAGGCAAATATTATAGAATGAAAATTTATGGTCTATCATTTTATTTATTGATACTGAAAATGTATAGCATAGCAATGCTATTTAGTATTAATGAACTTACTTTTTCCATAAAGTTGTCAGAAGTAAAGTTAAAATCATCTTAAGGTTGTTGGGAAATTAATTATTGTGTTATAAACCTGTGCTCTGTGTTGTTGTTTGTTTGTTGTTTTTTTTTTTCCAAATAGAAATGTGCCTTGGTTTATACCATGGGTGTAATGCTGAAAAAAAACCATGTAAAATTAAATCATATTGAAGATAAGAAACTTACTATTTAATGAGCCCAACTTGGAATCACTTGAGAGCAGTTATATTACCTTATAATAGAAATAACTACTAGCTACTACTTTGAGATTATATTTTCACACACTGGATTTTTCTTATATTAGGAATTTATTTCTAAATAAATAAATTTATAAATAAATAAATAAATAAATGTATTTAGAAATAAATTTTACATTTTAATTTAAACACCCAGAATTCTACTTTGCAGGATGGCAGACTCATTAAATTTAGTAGTGTCCTCTCAGTTATGTTTGTCTAGAATGTTTGTCTAGATTGTTTCCCATCAGTGACTTTTCTTCTCACCTCCCTGTCTCCCCAGCTCAGTTGCTGAAGCTGAGGTCTATGGAGTATGTTTGAATAACCAATGTTGAATTGGAGTGAATCTCTAAAGGATTGTTTCAACTTTTAAAGAAATCTATAAAACAATTAATTTGAGAGAGAACTTACAAATGTATGTGTTTGTAGAATCACAGTGATTTTTCATATTATACTATTTTGAAAATAGTTAAGCTTTTTATTACTATAATTTAACATTTTGGGGGGGAGCTCTTTTTGAGAAGCGATATGCTGTTTAGAAAAGGAATAATAGAAATATAAATTATATTGTGCTTATGGAAGGTTGCTAGTAGGGAATGTTTCTACCTGCAAAAATAAGTACTTATCAATATTACATCATGTATTCATAAGTGTGTCTATTCTCGTTTCATCCTTCTTTTAGCTTTTCTTTAATCTCATAATTTATCTAATTCCTCACTCTCAGAAAACTCTATATGCCTCTGTTACCTCCATAAGCCAGTGTGCCCAGTGGGTATGCTCTGTGGCAGCGTTCTCAAAGCAGAGTCCTCTGCCAAGCTACATCATCATCACCTTGTCAAAAATGGTTACAGGTTACAGGGCAAACTGATTGGGTAGACTGATTCGTGTACTTAAGATTCGACTGCAGAGACACACACAAAACATCAATAATGGGTTAATGTACAAGGGAAAAGGGAAATGAATCACTCAGGGAAAGAGAAAGATAATTAATGAGTCCTACCAGTTCTGCTAACTTGGAACCCCAAAAGCATGCTGAAAATCAGTGAAAATCCAGGAGACAAGCTGTCAGCAGCCTCGGGTACAACAAGGTACAACAGGGAAGTGGAGTTTGAGGAGAGATAGGCTGATCTACTGTGGATGTGATAACTCCCATCTTTAATTCCTTGAGTGAGGCACTCTTAAGTCCTGGGGTGCAGTGAGACACCACTCATGATTCCACTCAAGTAAGTCTTTGACTTAAGCTCATAAGTAGGTGGTTCTACTTGCTCATTACCTCAGGCCTAGGGTCAATTGTAGAGATCATCTAATCCATGGGTCTCCCGTTGAAATCATCTGGCTGGCTTGTTAAAACACGTATTGCTATACCCCACCCCCAGAGTTTTGAATTCAGTGAGTACACAGTCGGGCCTTGAGTGAGCATTTCTAACAAATTCTCGGGTTTTACTGGTTTGCTTGTCCAGACTCTTGACTGGAGAATCACTGATATGGTCAAGAACTTCAAGTTAAGGATGGTGATGTCAGTGCCCAGAAATGTGACTTGCTCAACAATGTTTACTAGTGGCAAAGATGTAAATAAAGCCAGGTTGCCTACTCCCTAGGCAATTGAACCTCCACTACAGACTGAAAAGAGAATGCTTGCTTGGGTTTGTATTGATTCTCGAAATAACTACAGGCATTAAGAACTGAAAACTTGATGATTTTTCATCTGGCTTTTCTGTACACTGTATTTTAAGTTTTGATTTCAGAATTGACCATGTTCTTACACTAACAAGTTCAATTTGAATCATTAAGCATTCTATTTTGTGATGGAGATATGGCCCATATATATAAGTAACATTCAAGTCATATCATTTAAACAAGGCGATTTTGGAACATAACAATATAATCTCTCTGATAATAGGGGTTCTCAGAAAAATATCTACTCAGAAAAATACAAAGACAACTTTCTCCATTAGATGACTGTTGAACTAACTAAAAACTGGCTGTGTTTTTGAGAGTCAAGAATTAAAATATGTACTGGGGGACAATTACTTTAGAGACACATGTAAGTTCTTTTACTGTTGATAATTCACTTCTATTTCAGAAGCCTGCATGCTTTATCCATAAATACATGATTAAGTTCTCCAATTCTATAAATTAGAGAAAATAGATTAATCTCCTTTTGAGCAGTGATAAAGACAGATTTCCCCTAAATTTAATTAATCTAATTTGCATTCTTGAATGACTACATGATAAACTCAGACCCCTTAGTTCAAGTCATGTAATTGCATTTTAAGTGATAATATGGAAAAATTGGGCAGGGATGAAATAATATATTTTGAATTATTTTATGACTTCCTCTAAAAATTTCAAAATCTATTTTTAATTGCATTCTTTTAAATCAAGTGCTGTAACAAAACTGTTGGGTTACCTGAAAGTCAGCACTGAGGAAGGATTAGAAGCAAGAAGAAGAACACAGCCATTGTGACTAATGACCTATCAAGAGACAAGAGAGTATTTTAGACATTTATTTCCTATATGCATGTTTGTTAATTTCCTACTACTGAACCAATGTTATCACATAATGGGAAATATCTGTCTTGAGGCCTCTCTTGCTCCATGAGGTTAATCTCCTGTCTTCCATTTTGTCAAACAGGGTATAAAAAATGTTCAGACTCCAATGCAGTGAAATCTCAGGCACTTTCACTTGTCACAGCCATCATGCAGTCTCCCAAATTGAAGAACAGCTGCTTAGAATTTCTTGGGTAGGACATGATAAGTATTATTTAGAGCTCAGCTTGAGTTATTTCTGATTCTCTAGAACTTTGTAATCATTCACCTTTTAAAAAACAACAAAAGCTCAGGATAATCTTAAATAGTTGGATGAATATTTATTGCTTTCATCCTGAGAACGACTGGTTTATTTTGTCCCTAAGTATAGGAGTCGAAGGATTATTTACTGTACCTATGTTGTGTTAGAGATAACATGAAGTTGTTCCTCCCCCCTGTGAAATAAAGTCAACTAATTGTGTAACCTCTTTCTTAAAATAAAGCTCCCCTTCTACTCTCATCTTTTTAGAAAGCTGTTTTCTAATGCAATGGACTCAATTTTCTGAAATTGACTTCTTGGGCTCAATAAAGAAAAAAGTGATGGTTACATGAGAGGGAAGAGTGTTTAAGGGTGAGACGGTTCTTCACTGGATTTTTGTTTGTTTGTTTGTTTGTCTTTTACCCGTTTCTCCTAGGGGGTGGAGGTTTAGGTTTAATTTCAGTTATAAATACCGTTCAGTACCAATTTCCAGATGTTTAAGCATATAAAGTAACACCATCACTGAATCAATTTACTTTCATGGTTTTAATATCAGTAACCAGATTATTTTACCATTATTTGTGTATCGAACAATACACATGTAAATCACCCTTAGGTATTGCGAACATGCAGATTCTGACTGAGTCTGAGATTCTGTAATTCCATAATGATGATGATGATGATGATGGCCATTGAAGGTGTCCTAATGTCAGAATTGGTCTCCTCAAGATACCCGCTCTGGCAGGCAGCGTAGGTTGAGCTAAGAGCAATGAAATCCCTTAAGACTGAAGAGATGCTTTTGTCTTCTAAGACCTACCCTCTTCCCTAATCAAAGAAGAGACAGTCATATTCTGACCTTTTGTTCTCCTAATCATAGAAGGAATCATTGCTCCTCTGATTATGGCCTACAGATTGTATTTTTGGGGGGTCTCATCCAGTTGTAGGTTTATCAGTGACCATGTCTTTTCTGAAAATCTTATATTTATCCTAAAAGTAAAAATGAGGGAACCCCTGCTTATCTGTCAGGTAAATCCACATTCCCCACCCCTGCCCTTGATAACTCAGGTCTCTAAACACAGGGTCTGCTCCATTATTCTTTAGAAATTATAGCCAGGTGAATGCTCCATACGTATGTTATTACGCATTGGTATCTTCTACTACTCTGTTGTTAATTTGCTCATCCATCTAGCCTTAGTGAGCCCAGATGGGGTGAGGCAATTTTCCCCTAACACTATGGATTTCAATTTGAGTATCTGGGTTGTGTAAAGTGCAATACTTAACTGAGTTTTATGACTCGGTATCTGGTTCTTTGTCCTTTCTTTTCTGATTCATAAGCAGATAATCTTTTAAGATAAAATAATGCCTCTGGAATTCAAGAATTTAATGCAGACAGAAAAAAAAAAGATGATAAAGAAAGATAAACATTGTTTTAAGGTAAAGGACTGGACTTAGTGGGGGATATAATTTTTTTTCAATCATGAAAATAAGATACTAAAATTGAATAGTAGCATCCTTTTTAAATTAAGAAGTTTCAAAATGTGTCTAACTCCTAATGATTCATTTTGATTATCTTGAATTCTTCAAACATCATTTAGAAATGAATGTCAGCACTTAGAAATTTCATGTCACTCAATATCAGCTTCCATTTAATGAATATTAGTGATTTTGTCAGTCTAAATTTAATTTAAAAATGCTATGTTTTAGGTTGAAACTGTATTTCAACAAAATATACCATGTTTCAGTGTCAGTTGAACTGTTTAGTATGCTTTGTTTTCTCTTAATAAAATATACATTTGAGGAAATATTGGAAGCTCAGGAAATTTTGAATGCTATTGAAAGGATGGGATAATCTACATCAATTTATAATAAATTTATAATTTAAATGACTTTGATTGTTACAGTACTCAGTATTCAAAATCTAGTTACTTGAATTTGTTATTGAATAAAAACTGTCTTAACATATAGACATTTGTGTAAAACTGTGTTCATTCTTCTAGATATAGTTAATTTCACTTTTTTATTGGTGGAGAAGTTATTATATATGTCATTTAAGTTCTAGTAGACTTCTGTGTTGCCCTTCCTAATATCTAGGTATTTTTTGTTGCCTATTTGGGTGATTCAATGATACCTTTGTCAGATGCAGTGATCAATTACAGTGGTTTATTTTATACCTACTATGTACCAAGTATTTAACATAGATAATCTCAAGTAGACTAACCTTAGAATAACCCTCCATGTAGAGAGCATTCCTCCTTTTCAAAACCAGAGAAGTCATTTATGAGTTTGTACAGATAAAAACACTGTGAACTACTTTTTTTGTGTCTACTTTCTATCTTCATATATTACCATTCTATTGTTTTATTCTATTAATAAATCACATTTAATATTTATTTCCCTATCACATCACCATCATAACAATTGTTTTAAAAATTCAAATCCAGGGGCTCTCCCTGGTGGTTCAAGGGGTTAAAGCACGAAGCCACTGCAGCACAAGTTCTATCCCGGACCCCTGGCCAGGGAGCTTACCTGCAGGTCACCGGCAGACTTCTCCTGACCTGACCACTGCTCCCCTCAGCAATGCATTTCAGTCCATCTGCCTGTTCTGCTCCCACTCAGTCTCTGGTGAATCCTCTTACCCACCACACATCTGGCCTGTACCCCAGTTTTGTAAGCATAAATAAATAAATCTTTAAAAAATATTTAGATTAAGAATTCAAATCCAGTGTCATTGGTTCCTTAGAGGCAACCATATCACACTGTCTCTGAGTTTCTGCCTTGGATATAGTTACTAATATTTCTTCATAATTTTATAGTCTAGCTTTTATTATGAGTCATAAATGTTCAGTGTAAAAATAATTCAGCCATTAACTTATAAATAAACAGATTTGCTTGAAGTCTAATTTCTCAAAATTATTGTAACAGCTATCCTTTTTGTAGTTGTTAGTTCTTAATTTCCTCTCCAGTACTTTCTTTCTTTTTAAGGATTTTATTTATTTATGCATACAGAACTGGGGGACAGGCCAGAGGTGCACTGAGGCAGCCATGACTTGGCTTAGCTCAGCCAACCCGCTGAGATTGCAGCTATTGCAGGGCCAACCCTCTGTGCCACCGGCCCTGGGGAGGGCCCCTGCTCCAGTACTTTCTAAGGTAAGGTGCTTTGTTTTGATTATTAACCAAGAGTGAGCACCGGTGGCAAGGAGCTGAAAGAATGCACATCATGTTTGCTACTCCCATTTTCCTCTTGCCTCCTCTTTTCTGCTCATCTCCCTTTAAAATCTAACTGGTAACTTAAATACACACTACCTCAATGAACAGCAATTTCCATAAACCCTGCCACTGTTCTTTGGGTTAAAACGGAAAAAACTGGTGAATTGATTAATTTACCTATCAATTAATTTTGTAATGCATTATTCAATTTTAATTCTACAAAGTTACTGAAGGAAACATATCACCTGTCAAGGAGGACATTTTTTATTTTTTCCAAGAAACTTTTCCATACTCATCGAAATATTACTCAAATAATTGTCATTAAAAGCTTTTGGTTAGAAAATTTTCAGAACTTTCGACTGCTCTGCAAATATATAAGGAGAAAATTCCTCCTGAGGCTGGAAAGGAGTTGGGGGATTACAATTTAGTAAACACTGTTCAGCAAATTGCACTTGCTTAGTCTCTTTAATCTAACCTCGCTTTCTTTATTATTTGCCATTAGTTTGTTAGACTGTCCATTGGTGTAACCATTGGTGAAGGAAACAATGTCAGTCCCAAGTTCCCAAGTTCCCTTAGTCAAGATATCCTTATTTCATCTCTTTGTTTAAAAATTGCTTCATTACTTAGGGATTTCTTTTGTATATTTTAGCAGATTTTTTTTTTTTTTTAGAGTTACCCCCATCCCCATCCGTTTAGTGGAATTACAAGCAGTTTGCAAAAAGTACAGGAGAAGTTTTCAATTGTGAATGTTGCAAGCACAACGTTTTTCTAAGAGTGAATTTGGGTAACTAACCATCATTAACAAAAGTGTTTCCTTGGCCAGAGTCAAAACACAGAAATCCTCTGTTGTACTAGAGGCCTTGGAGAGATGTTTGTAAATGTGACTGAGACTTTTTACTTTATTTCTTTCATTTTCAGTCGAGTAGAATTTTAATAGGCAGTGTTTGGAACCTACTATCCATCAGTCATGCTTTGGGTTTAAATGAAAGCAGCTGATAAAATATTAATCTTATGAATGCAATCCATTCAAGTATTTCAGAATTTTAAATAATTGGTGTCAAATTCACATAATTTTGAAAGATAGCTGTGCAAATGGTAGACATTACCTGAAGTAGGACAGTAAGATGAATGTTACGCTCTTAGTCTTTGCATGGAAAATTCTTTTGGATAACTTTAAAATAAAAGTCTGAAAAATACAGGCATATTTAACATGGATATTGTGTCTAGTTTTTGAAATTGAATATGCATAGGAAAATCTTATTTTAAAAAAATCTAGAATTTCTCCCTTATAACATTACAATCTATCTGTGTGTCATGGTAATTCTCCAGTAGTGATGACATTATGAGAGCCTGAGGATTTGTTAGCTTTTTTTCTATGCAAGCCGAGTATGTTTAAGGTTAGTCATCTCATTCACTTGCATCAGATGGACTCTTGAGAGGGCAAACAGGGAAAAGGTTGGAGTGAGCATTCAGGGATTGTATTTGCAAGGTAGCTGAAACATCACCATTATCGAAGAATTACCATATCACTAAGGATTTCTGCAGGAAAAAGTGGAGAACCAATCTTATAGTATATATGTCCACAATGAAAGTTGCTTTTTAGCTTGATATGTCTTGTTGCACAGAAAACAATGGAAAATGGGATACATTTCACATGAAAAAAAAATAAATGCTTACCTTTTACTTTTTGATTTATTCTGCCAGAATTAGGCTTGAGCCACCCCCATTTGGCTTCAATGAATAAAGAATAAAATATGAATACAATAAACGCCTCATGTTTTTATATTCTTCTTTTGGTGAAAATCAGCAAAATTCCAGAATGCTGAAGATGATTTTTAAGCGTGCCTGAAGCCTGCTGCTACAAGGTAGCAGGAAGTGTTATACTTAGCTCTGAATTCTTTTTTTACTAATATATTTCAGAATTTGAAAATTTGGAAAGAATTATATTACTGAAATTGAAATAAGTATCTGGGGCAAAATACAAAGAAATGGAAATTTTAATTGTGCACTTATGAAATGAAATTGTGCATGGACACTTGCACTGACAAGCACGGCATCTGTATTAGAATTCTGGAAAATGAAATGTGTGGGAAGGTTATAGCAATGTAGTGGTATTACCTGTTGCTTTCCTTTGTGAGAAATGAATTGTAATTCAGGGCTAATTTGGGAATTAGGAGCCTTATTTTTTGCTGCTTTACTGCTGGAGTCTGCATTCACTTCTCCTGTTGTTTCTCAAAAACTGAGATTCAGCTAGTGCCCAGGTATATAACACCTCACCTTGACTGTGTAGGGGGCCCCCCAGCAGATAAAGAGCAAATCTGGAAAACACAAGGTGACCCTAACAACTGATAGCAGGGTTTTCAGAAGAGCAGAACAGGTTATTTAATTACAGAGGATGACTTATTCATAAGCATTAGGAATATGAAATAAATTCAATTTATGAAGATTGGTTTCTTACTCTGAGCTAGTATATGCAATAAGATATAAGGTTAAGTGGCTTATCCTCAGTGACTTGACCTTTCTCTTTATTTTCATTATCTTAACAATTTGATTTCATTAAAGAAATGTTAAAGAAGGCATTTTGTGGTGAGTAACTCAGGTCTGGCACCTCAGAATTCATCTCTTTGGCTATAAGTTGTAAATATATTAAACAATACATTAATGATCCCTTCATAATTAAAAAATTTTCATTCAAAAATTCATAAAGCTTCCTTTCATATCAAAGTCACTTGTGCTTTAACAATTATGGGTTTCAGCAATACTTTTTTTTGTAGTGGCAGACGGTAACTGGCTTAGGAAAATCTGATTTATTATCTTTACTTGCATTAATCACTAAATGCAAGAAAATACATAACAAATGATCTTTGTTCTTTAAGAATAGGGGACAAATGATATATAGGAGAGCAGGTGGCCCTGCAGTCTGATTTGGCTTCAAATGGTTTCCCACCCATAACTTATTTGACCATGGCTACTAAGCAAATTCATTTAATCTCCCTATTCTAAAGTTTGCAATACTTCAGTTTTTTTCTCTAATATTTTCAGCTTTTTTATTTTGTATATTAAAATACTAAGTATGGTTGGTATTTGAAACTGAAGTCTATAGTTCTTAAACATTTTATTGATTACTTGTTTTCCTGGGTAGACATCAATATACACACAAATTTGAGAACCAATTCATCTGCAAATTAGCAGATAATAATGCTGCACAAAAATTGTGCTATTGTTATCTTTAATTATATTTGTATTTTAAAATTAGTTTTTAAAAACTAAGCTAGTTATGAAGCTAAGCTAAAATTTTTTAATTGAGTTGGTGTCTTTAATATCAAATTTATGGTTTACATTTTCAAGTTTTAATTTTTAAGTCACTGCTCTTAAATTAGGTTTTGAAAGTTACTTAATACCTTCTTTATTTTTAGTTTGGACAGTTGGCCATATCTTTTTGACAGTTTATAAATGAAATATCTTATTAAAAAATAATGTTTTCTATATATTGAGAAGAGAAATAATTATAGAAGACTTATTTATCTGTGTTAGTATCAGGATAACTAAACTGAGACTTGGGATTTTGTCATATTTGAGTATGACATCTTTAGGTGTTAGCAGTTGTGTTTTCCTCACATTTAAAACTCACTGGGATGTCATTTGTAATTAGGATAATGTTCCTATATTTCATTCTTTTGTTTGTCACTTTTTCCTACATACCCATCTGATGTGAAAATAAAAGAGGAATTTGGCACTAAGAATTATGTGAGAAGCATTAAGAGGGAATGTAAACTTAACTGAAAATAGATAGTATAACCTAATCAAAGCAGAGATTTAAACTATAAGCAGAGGCTAATATAATAATTATAATTAATAATAATAGTAATAATACAATCACATGTAGTTTTGTTGTGTCAGGCACTTTTCTGGATAATTCATACTTATCACATCTTTCAATCACCACAAGTCTATGAGCTCTACATACCATAATTTAATAAGACCTATCAAATTTTTGCCTTTCTGAAGATTAAGGGGAAGACAGATAATTAAAATAGCAGATACATATAACATCAGGTAGTAATAAATACCATGAAGAGGCCCTCCCTGGTGGCGCAGAGGGTTAAAGCACTGCACTAAGAAGCTAAAGCCACTTCCACATGAGTTCCATTTGCGCCTGCCCGGGAGGTGACCACATGGCGTGGCAGACCTCTCCTGGCCGGCCCGCTGCTCCCCTCAGCAGTGTACTTCGTCGATCTGCCTATTCTGCTCCCCACTCTCTCTGGTGAAGACTCTCCCCGCCCCTGAGCCTCTGGCCTGTACCCCAGTTCTGTATGCACAAAATAAATAAATCTTTAAAAAAAAAATACCATGAAGAAAATGATGTAATGCGGCTAGTAAGGGGTCTTTTGATAGGGTTTTAAATATTTTGTTTGGTGTATATATATATATATATATATATATATATAAATTTAAATATTTATTTATTTATGCTTACAGAACTAGGGTACAGGCCAGAAGTGTGGTGAGGGAGAGGATTTACTAGAGACAGAGTGAGAGCAGACTAGGCAGAATACACTACTGAGGGGAGCAGTGGGTGGGTCTGCCATGCCATGTGGGTCAGCTCCTGGCCAGAATGGAACTGATGCTGCTGTGGCTTTGGAGAGCTTCCCAATGCAGTGCTTTAACCCATTGCACCACCAGGAAGAGTGCTGTTTGGTATAGTTTTAGAGGGATTTATCAGAAAGAGTTCTATGAGGAAGTAAACTGACAGATATGGGCTAGAAATTTGATGTGTTGAGCCATGCAGAAATCTGGGGGTGAGGAAATTCAAGCAAAGAAGGACAGTAAGAGAAAAGACCCTGAGGCAAACACAGACTTTCTCACCTCTGAGGAACAGCTCCTAGGCTGTGATCTGGGGCTCAGGGAGTGAGGGGGACAGAATGAGAGGAAGTTGATAAATTACTCAGACACCAGGTAACACAGGACCCCATCAGCAGCCAGTTCTCTTTTGATTATGACAGAAAGCCATTGGAGGGTTGTGAGTTAGGAAAAAAATGAGCTGACCTAATTAGACAGTGGGGGACAAGGGTGAAAGTAGGGTGTCTATTAACCCTGAAGGCTTGGACTAAATTGAAGTTAATGGGAAGTGAGTTGAGTCCAAGGCATACTTTTAAGATACAGCCAAAGGGATTTGCTGATGAACTAAATGTGATTGAGGTTGAGGTTGAGCATCAAGTATGATACTGAGGGCTGGTTCAGCTATGTGAATGATAAAATGAGTAACCCTAGAGAAGAATCAAGTTTGGGTGCAAACATGAAGAATTTATTTTCATTATGTTCATTTCTGAAAGTAGCATTGACCTGGTACTGTCTAAAATGCAGTAAGGTTAAGATTATATACACTTTATCTACAATAAGACTAAGATTTGATTACATAAAGTATCTTACGCTGAGTTTTATATTTGCATATTCTGTTTTCATCTACTAAATGAATATGATCTCTAATAGCAGCATGCCACATTCCTCTGGTACAAAAGGTATATTTTGATGTGCTGTCTTAACAAGAGCACGTTCCAGGAAAAGGATGTAGGATGTTTTTTTCTTTTTTTTTTTGAGTGTTGACAAATTGAAGTCATTTTGGTAAGAGACACAGTGGAGGCATAAGTTAGAAAAAATTTATAGTTATGACAATGTACAATATTTTGAGGTGATGAATCTATATTATGAAATTTTCATAGAGGCTGAAAATAACTGATAAAATATGTTTGCTACAGATAAATATATAATGAAGTACAATTTCTGGATATTCTTAAAATTGAGGTTTATAGTAATTTGGTTTCTGACTATATTTTAACTCATAATGTTTACTTATAATTCAATATATGTAAAAGAAATCTAGAGCCTAAGAGGTATACTTAAGAATGAAGATATCCAGGTCCTCCCTGATGGCACAACAGGTTGGAGTGCTACACTGGGAAGCAAAGCTAAGCCATTGGCAGCTTCAGTGCGAGTTCAAACCCCGCCCTGCAGGTGATCCACAGGGCGAGCAAACTTCTGTCTTGCCTGCTGCTCCCACCAGCAGTGTACTTCTTCAGTCTACCTGTTCTGCACCCCATTCTGTCTCTGGTAAATCCTCTCATGGCCCCTGCATCTCTGGCCTGTACCCCATTATAGTTATATAAATAAATATCTTTTTTTAAAGATTTTTTTTAAAAAAGAAAACATCCCTCACACATAGAATTTTTTAAAAATCATTTTGCAGTGATTGATCAGAGACAAAAATATAAGTAAATGTCAATTTGTAATTTGTTTACTTCAAGTTTGTCAAATCATTAACCTATCACCATTTTCTTCTTGTAAATGTCCCAATAAAGGGCTTTAATTTTATCAATGATCTCTGCATTTCTATGCTTTTAATCTGTGTTTGCTCTTGCAAGTTATTTACCGTAATTCATTCTTAAAATGAAAGATAACACTATTTTCTGCATATTAGTGTTCTTCAATGTACTTTATATGAGTGTTGGTATTACTTGGAAACTGAGTCCAGGAAAGCTGAGTGCCGGCCTATGACTATATTACTAGTAAATGAAGGTGTTCTGACACAGATGCGCAATACTACATGACAGCCAGGAACAGTAATATCTGGAGGGTACAAGTATTCTCCTTTGAAAAAGCTAAAGTGTCTACCTAACTACCTATGTTGATAACCCAGAATGGTTAGAAGCCAACAGAGGTAGTGGGAGCTTTTTTTCATTGAGATTTGGAGGAGATACCAGAAATCAGGAAGTAGATTAATTTTATCTGTATTGGGGCCTTCCTGCTGGCACAAGGGGTTAAGTCTCAGCACTATGAAGCTACTGGCAGCAGCTATGGCATGAGTTTGATCCCCAGCCAGGGAGCTGACCCACATGGTGCAGTTGATCTCTCCTGTTTCACCTGCTGCTCCTCTCAGCAGTGTATTTCAGTCAATTTGCCTGTTCTCTGTTCTGCTTACCAATCTGTCTCTGGTGAATCCTCTCAACACACACCCTGCCAACACACCTCTGGCCTGTACACCAGCTCTTGCATGCATAAATAAATAAAATAAATCTTAAAAAAATTATATTATTTCTCACCATAAAAAATCTTAGAAATTCATCAGAAGCAAATATTTTAAAATTTGTTTTAATTTTTGTTATTTACTCAATGGAAATTAGAAGTAGAATCTTATAAAAGACTTCAAAATTTTCTCCTAGTATTGTTTTATTGTGTTGAAGAATTAGATGGGTGTTTTTATATTAAAGACTCTCTTAGAAAATCCTAATGGCTATGGCAGTGCTCAAAGCTTTTGATCTTTTATCACCATTTTGCTCTTAATTGTTGAAAATTACAAAACAGCGTTTGCTTTCACAAGTTATAAATATGAATATTCACCATCTTAGAAACCTAAGAAATTAAAAAATATCAACTTAAAAAAGTCACTTTATACTAACATCTATGTTTAAAGAAGAAAAACTATTTTCAAAAATGAAGTCATGAGAATAAAACTGCATTTTTATAAACCTTCTTAATATCTGGATTAATAAAAGATTCAGAATAACAAATCTTTTTAGATTCAATCTACTTTGGTAATATTATTTTGATCCAAATATAAGAAGAAAAGCTGGCCTCATGCATATTATGTAGTTGAAAATAGGCTTACAAAACATAATTGCGTATATTGCAGACACTTCTCTAATATTATATCTGAACCTGTTAAGAGATATAAGAACAGTTTTTTGCAGTATGGATCTGAAGCTGTATCAATGAATTTCTCAGCTCTGTTACCTTAAAATGGCGCTTGCAATTCGAGTGCATTGTTACCTATTTATGATTTTATGCCACTGTGCATTGGTAATTTGGAACGTATTAGTTTGTTAATTTTAAAGATCTCCCAAATGTTAACATATTTATTTATACAATATAAAAAAACACAGTCATTAACATCTCCTTTAATGTCATCATAAAGGTATTAAGTATCAGAATGGACACACTCAGAGAATATTATCTTAAATTCTAGCTTTTGCTTGAAAGTTTGAATTTATCATTGCATCACATACTGCTAGCTGTTTTCCTGAAGTGACAATACAATAATCAACTTACAATAATACAATAATCAACTTGTCCTGTTTTGCTGAAAACTTTTGAGGTTTTAGCATAGTGTGTTCCTAGAATCCCTCAGCTCAAACAAGGATATTTAGTCTCTCTAAGTGACAGGCTCATATTTGTTTTCGAAAAAACTTCTAAATATCAAAGTCTGAAGAACCATATTTTGTCAACCATTCTTCCAAGGAAGCATAGTACTATATATACAAAGCGAGCTAGTAACTACAACCCAAATAAACACACATAAGTTTTTCCTGGCAAAAAAACTCATATATTTCATGCGTATTTCTACATGTAAAAGTATTTCATGCGATACAGAATTTAAAAAGATATATTCATAAGTAAGATCTATTTTTTTCATATTTTTCCCCAAAGCTCAAGTTCCTGATGGCATGGAATACATTGACTACTAGTATAGTTGGGTGGCATTGCCTGGATTTATGCTAATATACAAACAAAATTTTCCTTGAAATTTCTTTTGCATCATCAGTTTAAATGTTAACATAAAGAGAAAGCAAATATTTTTTTGCTATTACTATATAATTAGTTTTAGTATTGGGATAGACTTAGTAGCTGAGAGAACTTCGAAGATTTGCAGATCTCAACTTTGAGAACTACTATTTCACAATACACAATTTATACAGCAAACATCATGTATATTTGTTTTAATTGCTTTAAGTGAACATTATAATAGTGGCCACTTTTCTGGCCTCTCACTCATTGTCATAAAGGTTAATATCCAGGTTCAAACCACGCACACTTCTGAAAAGTACTTCAACTAAATGAATGTCAGTGTAAGCATTAGAAGTTTTCTCTTGATAAGAAGCATAAGTTTAAAATAGACTCATTAAACTTCATAATTTTGATGAAGTTGCTCATCTCTTTAAGGCTTAGTTTCCTACTCTTTGTAGCAGTAGGCTTAAACTAGTGATCAACAGCCAGGAAAATATTACTTACCTAGGGGTCATGGAAATAGGTAGAGTGGTGTCTTGTTTCATTGAATTTATTGTTGTAGTTGAGAAGAGGGTTTACTGGCATTCATTCAGGGCTGCTAATTGATTTCCCAGTCAGTAAGTTATATCCCAAATGCCAGTAATAATAATGCTATCTTCAAGAAACACACAATTTTCTCTAATCAAATGACAAATATTTTGTTTTTTCTAGGAGGAGTACATTTCAAGGAAAATTAACTGCTGAGTCAAAAGTACAAGGAGAAATGATACATAGTGTTGAAGAGATAAGTGCAAAAGGCAGAGGGCTGTGCTATCTATCTGTTCTGATTGGTAGAATTCTGGAGGATGGAGTGGAAGAGATCCATGTTGTATAGGGATGCATGCACACTTATCAGTTACCTTTTGTATCTCATCTCTCTCTGGTTAGTATCATCAGAACAAATTAAAAATTGTCTTTGAAATACTAGTGTTTTTGAAAATAGAGTGATCTCAATAGAGTATAACTGAGGACTTACCATAGCATCTGACATACTTTAGGGGTCTTAGTAAACAAGAGTTGAACATTAATGTATTCTACTTTATGTACATACATGTGCATGTCTGAATGTGTTGATGGACAGGGAGAAGTCTCTCTTTATGACTTGGTTCAATACTAAAAATTCTATTAACATATTTTCATCTGATTTAAAAATTATGAAATTTTGTAGCCATTAGAAAACATTGGTGAGAACAAAAAAGATTTTAAAAACAATATAGATACTGCATTCATTATTAAAATACTACTTAACATGGATACATTTTTATTTATTTTATTTTTTATTATTTATTTTTCATATATTTATTTAATGTTTACCTCCCCCTCTCCCTCCCACCATCCCCATATCCCCCACATTCCTCCCTCCTTCTGATCCCTCTCTGTCCTCCTGTAGGATCTCTCTGGTTTATACTTGTCTGTTTGTTTTTGTATTGTTTTGTTGTGTTTTGTATTGTAATAAAAATATACTTCCCCCCACTCCCATCTTATTTGGTTCTCTTCAGTTCCTCCTATAAGTAAACCCATTCGACATTTTTCTTTTTCTTCCTGACTTATTTCACTGAGCAAAATCTCTTCCAGTTCCATCCATGTTGCTGAGAATGTCATGACTGCCAATGTGGTTGTTGACTTCAGATGTCTCAGTTCAAAGGCAATCAAGGTTCAACATCCGTTCCAGAAGTGTGAAAATTTGTTTTTTCAGACCTCTGTGGGCAATGTTAGGGTCAGTTTAAGATGTCTCCTTGAACAGTTCATGAAGACTTTCCAAAGCAAAGTGAGTTGTGAATCTATCCACCTTGGCTATCATTTATAACCATTCTTTTCAATTTTGTTATAAAATTTTAAATATAACATTGTTTTTCAACATTGACTTATGGGAAGGAAAAATCTTGTTCTTGATTTTTAAACAATTCAATAGTGAATAAATATTCTAAATTTGTTTTTACCACAGTAAGTTCTGCTTAGTTGGAACAGCTAAAAACTTAGAATGCTTCACATACTGACTTCCAGAGTAGCCTAGGTGTTTTTTAGTATTAAGTACTTATAGATAAGCAAGATACAGAGAAGAAGTGAAAGCTAAATTAGTCATTATTGCACCAATATGGGAATTTACAATTAGCTTGGAGTTTGTCTAAGAGTTGTCGTGCAGTTGATAATTCAGTCTAAAGAAGTGACAGTTCCAGAATTGTGTGCACTTGACTTAACAGTAAATTTTAATTGCTTTCTGATGCCAACATATCATTATCATTATAATCAAATCATTTTTACTCATCATTCCAAACAGGCAATCATCAACTTTCTCCTTCTTTCCCTTCACCTTTAAAAGAGTATTTTGTGTCCTGTTTCAACTACCTAAAGGAAAAAAAAAGTTTTTTTGTGATCCTGAGTTTACTTATCTACTCTAATTGCCAAGATTCATTCCTCAACCTGCCCAGATGTCCAGAGAATGGACACAATCTGAATAATGGCAAGAAAAACTGGGATTTGTAAGTATAGCCAGAATTGAAATTTAGAATAGGAATTTTTTAAATGATCATTTTTTAGTTTTCCTTTGTAATTAAAGATTCAAATAAAGAATGAGATATTTGGCCCTCCTTTTTGGCTCATCTGCACAAAGATATTACGAAGAGTTGTTAGGCCCTCATCCTGTTTGTAAAAGACAATCTTCCTGAAGGAACCCCAGACCCTCATTGTTCTCTCCTGTTCCTGTCGGTAATGGATTTAGGAAGCTTTCTTGAAGAATGGAGTTTTCTACTTTATTATCACTACTGTTGAATATGTTATACATAGAACATCAAAAATTTGAATACAATAAAGTGAATGGTAATATGTGCATAATGAATATAATTTAGATCTTCAAGATGTAGAATTTACAGTTGTACAAACCTACATTATGAATACAAATGATGGTTATGCTGAAACTATAAAAAAAAATAGGAAATGCTCTAAAACAGCCTTCATCCTGTAATATCCTGCATGCTGCTTGATAAAAGGAAGACTTTCTATCACTTGCTTACTTGTCTTGACTTGTTTACTTCTTCTATAAGGGGATTATTTCTTCTATAAGAGGAAGATAGCCTAAAGCAGTCAGAGAGTGAGAAATGGGAGAAGAAGAAAGGAACGTGGATAAATGTATGGGACAAAGTTCCTTATCGTGCAAATGTTTCACAATACATAGAATGATATTAGCCAGTTTTTGCAAGGAACCACTGTAAGTATAATCAGAGACAGCCATAAAGAATGATATGGGACAAATGTCTCAGGAATGGGATTATGCCAACTTGTTTTCTTCTTTTCTTTGGAGCTTGAGTCAAATAATAAGTGGAAGACTCCAGCTTCATCACCACATCATGACTTGACAATTTGATCTCTCTTCACTTCCTTCGACCCCATAGGGAATCCTCTCATCCCTTGGGCCTCTACCCATGATGTCTGGGAACAATTAGACATGTTGCAGGAATATAGTATAGGGCCTCATTGTCATTCTGAATCATCCCAGCTTCCCCTCAGGCCTGCTGATTCGCCTCTGAAGAATGAATGTGGGAGGTGGTGAACCAGTGTGGCAAAGCTCCTTCCCATTTAGCCAGGTATAGAAGAGAGAACTTTCCCAGTTTTTGGTTCCACTGTCCTTTAGGTTAACTCCTCCCCATTCTGTTTTGAAATGTAATTAGACTTTATCCACTAAGTTTCCAGCATTTCTTTTTTTTTTCCAAGCAGGTAAGTCAGGTAATTCTTCCTGCAAGCAGCAACTTCCTGCTGAGTTGAGTCCTCAGGGAAGGAGGCATTTCCTGTTGCATGCTTGACTCCAGTTAATAAATAGCTCCTCCAGCTGAGTCCATTTGTCTGAGAGATTTCAATTGGATCCTGAGATATTTCTTTGTATTAGGCTGCAATCTTCTGGAGCACAAGAATTTGTTCTTTTCAGCCCTGTAGTTTACCCCTATAAGAGGACACCTCCCTCTAAATCTGTAAATGAGCAAGACTCAGCAGGTCTGGCATAGCTGACCTTGATTTTTCCTAGCTAGTGTCTTATTGCCACTTCTTGGCGAGCCTTCTTTCTGATTTTTAACCTGACCTCCTCTTTTATGTTCACTTAATTTCATCACTTGAAAGAAAACAGCAGGACCTGGAAACTCCAGTCCAGTCATGCTCCTGGACTCCTGTCTTGCCCTGCAGTCTCTTTCTTTTGATCTAAATTTCTTTCTCACACTTACAAATGTGCCAGCTGAGAAGCCTGGAGAATCTGAAATAAACAAGATATTTAGGAGGTTGTGTTTGTAAGTGTGAAGCCCTGTGTATCTCCAGATCAGTATCTGGTCTCAGGTGGGCTGCAATTACAGATGTTGCCACCTCCCTCCCCAAGCAGAGGTTTTGTGGCCCCATAGAAGTGTGAGTTCTTACATTTAATTGCAACATATGGTGAGTTACAACATGCCCTGGTGCTGTTTTAGATGCTTGTGAGGCAATTGGAGGATTGTCCACTCTCAGATATTTAATTGCCTCTCAGCTCGAGAAAGAAATACTTGCTACAATCTGGGTTCACCATAAAAGGCTACTGCCAGGAAGCTCTGGTTGAGGCTGGTTGGCTTTCCTTGGGCAAGAGTGACTGGAGATTCAACTTGCTTCACTAGTAGTATATTTGATATACTGCTCTTTGATCGGTTGTTTTGCTTTTTCAATTGACTACTACAGAGTTGTCAAGTGTTAAAAAAAATGTTTAAAATTAGAAATTGGCTCCACTCTAGAGTAGGTAGGGATTCTTTTACATCTACACATGCGGCTTCATATATATTTATTTGCATTCTTATTAGTGGATATCATTTTCTTAAATCTCTTTAGTTTAATAATAAAAACCTTGGCACAGGTAATATGTAAGATACACAAGGGTTTTAAATTTTATATTTCACAATTCTTTTCCTTTGCATTACCTATCTTATATTATCCATTTGAAATCATATATTTTTTCTTACATACCGTTCTCAAGCTGAGCCATTTTGACTTTCTTGAAGAACTTCAAGTCACATTTTGTATCTTCACAAGTGGAAACATATCGATTTCAATATACTTGAAATAGTAGATTTTTAATTGAATTGATTTGTTTTGCAGGCTAGTTTGAAGTTGTCATTAAAAACATATTTATGTATGCTTTAAAGTGGTTACTTGATAAATATTCACTTCTCATATTTACTTAATCCTTGGGGGAAGAGATCAAACATGGGACATTTCCAATCCAGGTGAGTCTTACTACATTTTCAGCTCACATACACAACATCAAAATCATCAGGAAAATGCAAATAGAAAAACCCAATAAGATAGTACCTTATACCAGCCAGACAATTGTTGCTAAGGATATGGAGAAAAAGGAGCCATTATACATTGTGAGTGGGAATACAAATGCATCCAACCCCTATGGAGAGCAGCATGGAGATTCCACAAGAAATTAAAAATAAAATTACCAGATGATCTGGCAATTCTATATTTGGGTATTGATCTGAGGAAAACAGACAAAAAATAAACTTATTTGAGGGGATATAGGAACTCCCAATTTCATCACAGTGTTATTTATAAACAAGATGATGATATTATTTAAATTTCCATTGATAAGTGAATAGATAGAGGTTAAATGTGTGTGATGGAATACTATACAGTCCTGTAAAAGAATGAGTTCTTGCCATTTCTGACAACTGACAGGCAGACCTTAACAATATTATGCTAAGTGAAATAAGCCAAGATAGAGGAAAATAATATATAAGGATTTTATATGGCTTCTAAAGACAAACCAAAACAAAGAAAACTCATAGACACCGAGTCCTGATTATCAGACTCTGGTGACTACCAGAAGAAAGGGCTTAGGTGGTAAAAGGGATAATGGATTTTCAGTTATAAAATAAATAAGTCACAGGAATGTACTGTATAGCATAGGCTCCATAGTTGATAAGATTGTATTGCAAAATTCCAAAATTACTAAGAATAGAAAATAGTTCTATTATGGTGATAATTTCACACTGCATAGATTGTGAAATTATTATGCTGAGATCATATCACGTCATGGCAAGTATAGTTCAATGTGAAAATCAGAGTATTTCCATTCTAGAGGAGACCTAGTACCTTTTAACTTCTAGATTCCATTTCTATTAAAACCAGGAAATATTTCAGAAGAACATGATTGACTTTAGGATGTCAGTCAAAAATCAACCACCACCATAACAAAACCTGGCTCAATACCATTCCCCACTAAATGAAAAAAGGGCTTCTTGAGAATGACTGATTCTTGGGCAGAGGTAGAAAAGCTGTATGTCAAATCCTGGATACTTTTTGAACTAAAACATGATAAAAACACATCAAAAGTACATAGAATCATATTAAATGAGTTTCCATAGGTCAAGTCTAGGATACTTTGGGTATATGAAAGTGAGAGAGGAAGAGGAGAAAAAAGAAAGTTACATTAGTGGAATATAATTGAGTGAAACAAGAATTCATTGGTCCAAAAAGATAATAAATAAGGAAGAGAAGAAAGCTATATGTAAAGATGGTAAATAGAGAAAATGGAGTTAAAAAATTACTGTTTTGCAACCATCACAGTAAAAGTGAAATAAGCTAGAAAGATCAATAGGATAAATCTAGTGGGGGAAGTTTAATGAGGAACAAGATGCTTACATAATAGCAAAAAAATCTCACTACAAATTTATTTATAAAAGGGCAAATAGGTACAGTGGGCAGACAAGGTGACCTCTTAAGTAGGTCAACTTTCACATCAACAGTAAGAGGCAAAGTTACAGGCAGCACCTAAAAGTATGAAACTCTGAGGAAGATAATTATCATTCATGTAGCACTTCTCCAAAAGTGGTTAATCTGAGTTTTACTAATAAGGAAATAACAGAGAAGCCCAATTTTTTTTCTCTTTTCAATAGTTTATTTTTCCATCATTTTGTGCATTTTTCCATCTCAGTTATAATCCCCTGGGAGAAGCCCAAATTTTAATCAGATTTATTCCAGGAAATAACTGGCTTGGAAGAAGACTGAATGGTCCTAAAGAGACATGGCAAGTAAATGTAATATATCATCTAGACAATGTCCTGAAATGCTAAAGTATATGAAGAATATTATGTGGACTTTCAAGTACTATATTATACCAAGTGTCCTGAATTTGATTATTTCACTGTATGTAAAAAACAAACACACAAACAAAAAACCCTTAGTAAATATGAATTCAAGTATGAAAGACAAGAGGAGCACCTCTGTCATATAAGTTAGAAAGAGAACTATATATAAAATATGTAATATAAATAATGTAGATGATGGATAGTAGGTAGATAGAGAGAGAGAGAGAGATAGGTAGGTAGGTAGACAGATAGGTTAAATTTGGTAGATCAAGGTGAAGAGTAGTTAGGATTCTTTTGACTGTTCTTACAACTTTTCTGGATGTTTGAAATGACATCAAATGCAAATTTCTTCCATCTCCATCTCTACTACATTTGCATGCTTCCATTTTTTTTACATTGTCAATGTTTCTTTCACTTGGGTTGGTTTGCTATTTTATACTTTGTCAGTAGGTTAAGTAAAAAATAATTAGGTAAAAAACTTGCATTATTACAATAATGTATTATTACTTAAGACACAAAGTAGTCTTATTAAATTTATAAACAAGGAGATATAATCCTGTCCATAAATCCTGTACTATGTGAAAAAGAAAATGCTAAGTGTTGGGGTCAAGCTGATTCTTTTTTTTTTTCAAAATATCATACCATAGTATACTTTGTTTTAAACTTAGATAATGATTTCTTTGCATATATCATTAGTTATTTGAAATTTCTAATTAATTTTCTTTCTCTTATGAACCGAATTATAATGTTTTTAATCTTGTCAAAATCATCCAGTTTATTCACAGGAATATTCCAGTGAGACTAGTTCTACTTGAGGACTTAGTCTTCAGGGATTTTTGATTTACTGTTACTGTTTAGATGAATGATTTCTAAATTTGCTGAATAACTTTTATCTAAATGATCATATTTAATAGATTTTTTAAGTCAAGTTCACCTTTTCCTTGGCTGCCATGATGTTATTTCTCTTGGCTTACTTTTATTTTTTGCTCTAGTACATCTCTGAATATTTCTTCCAGAAAGTATGCTTGGAATTAAAAATTTCCAAGCTCTTACATATTTAAAAAAATCTTTGGACTTTAAATTTTATTTATATTGATGTTAGAGTGTAGTTTTAAAAGAACTCCACTCAGAACTTTTAAAATATTTTCCAATAATTAACACCAATCTGATTTTCATTTCTTTATAGGTAACTTGTTTATTCCCTCAGAAGGCTTTGAGGCTTTTACTTTTTGACAAAGTGACATTTCAGAAAAGTTAGCTAGGAATGGATTCCTTTCTTCCATGTATCACTTGGTGATGCCTTACACTAAATCATTCATGTAAGCAATAAAAATAGAGGCTGCCAATCAGGTACCAGGCTGTTCATAATTTCACAATTAGGTCCTTCAACTTTTTTTTTAAGAAGATTTATTTATGTATGCATACAGAACTGGGGTACAAGCCAGTTCACTGCATGGGGAGTGAGAGAATTCACCAGAGACAGAGTGGGGAGCACAGCAGGTAGACTGATGAAGTACACTGCTGAGGGGAGCAGCAGGTGGGACAGGAGAGGTCTGCCGCGCCATGTGGGTCAGCTCTAAGCAAGATTGAACTCGCACTGAAGCAGCAGTGGCTAACTTGTAGTGCTGCGCTTTAACCTGGTGGGTCAGGTCCTTCAACTTCTTTAGAGAAAATGTCTTTGGTTTTGGCTTAACTGTAAGTACACATTACTGCATGTACACGAGGGGGAAAAATGCTGAGAGGAGGATTTGTAAAGTTTTTCTCTAAGATGTTTTAGACTAACACGTTTGATTTCTGCCTTCCTTTCCCCTGGAGCCCTTGTCACATCGGGCTCTGAAGTTTCATTTTTCTTCTTGTATATTCTTTGCTAGTTATGGTCTCTTGGTCATAACTTCTTTGGCTTCTATTTATATCAATGAAATGTAACTTATACCGAGCTACAATTTCGGGGTCTGCCCTAAGTGCTTCTATAATGGTCAGTCCACACAACACGTCCTGTAATTAGCCCTAGTTTCTTTCTTTCTTTTTATTTTTTTAAATTTATTTATGCATTCAGAACTGGGGCACAGGCCAGAGGTACAGGGTATTGAGAGGATTCACCAGAGACAGAGTGGGGAGCAGAATAGGCAGATCAAGGAAGTACACCGCTGAGGGGAACAGTGGGTGGGTCAGGAGAGGTCTGCCACGCCATGTGGGTCACATCTATCACCTCCGGGGCCGGGGGTTGAACTTGCACTGAAGTGGCTGTGACTCGCGGCTTGCTTGCAGTGCTGCTCTCTAAACCCCTGAGCTACCAGGGAGGGCCCCAATTATCTCTATTTTCTAAGATGAAACAGCATTGCTTAGCACTACTTGTGTTAGCTGAGCTGACATCTGAATGCAATGTGCCACCCATTCCTCTACCTGTTCTCCACCTGTCTTGGAGAAATAGAAATCTTTGCTTTCTGATTGTAGGATTTATCACCACGTGCTTTTTAAAACAGGTACATTAGTTTGACATACGGTGGAAAACTTAGGAGGAAAGGGATATATCTATCTCCCTGAGGAAAATGAAGTACAGAAAAAGAAGGGAACACAGTAGAAAACAAATGTCACTCCTCATCTTCTTATAGTTCCACAAGGAATCATTGGGAATGTGAGAAGTTTTACCCCAGTGTCAGGGTTTTGCTATAATTAAACAATCCGAAAGTAATATAACACTCTTGTTGACTTTTACTTAATAGTCCGACACAGATAAATAATTTCTCAAAAGATTCATTGAGTTTCATCTTGACCCAGAACTCTGAATCTAAATACAGTCATTATCTGAAACTGAAGCACTGGACAGGGAGCTGACTCAATTTGCTCTCTGTTCAATGCCTGCCACCTCCTTTAACCTCCTGCTGTGTTAAAGAACACTGACCTTAATGTCCTGACCCAGTATCACACCCCAGTTGGATAATATACTTTCACCCTCCTGTGTCCTCGTATATTTCTGTCTCTTCTGCAATGTAAATAATCTACTTTGTCATCTGATTATATGAGTGAATGGTTTTCGTCTTTAGGGATTTTAAACTTTCAGAGGGCAGGGATCATGTTTTATTCATTCATCACATTTTTTTCACATAGGGAATGTTTATTACATAATGATAGTTCATCCCTGCTTTCAAGGAGTTTATTATGTAAAAGGGAAAAGGCACATATCAGTTTTTTTTTTAATTTTTGAAAATTTTATATAGCATTTTAAAAGGAGACATATGTTGCTTACATAATATAGATTATAGCTTTTTTTAGTAATATAATAGTTACATATCAGTTTTTTTTTATTTTTAAAGATTTATTTATTTGTACATACAGAACTGGGGTACAGACCAGAGGCTCAGGGGCGGCGAGAGGCTTCACCAGAGACAGAGTGGGGAACAGAACAGGCAGATTGACGCAGTACACTGCTGAGGGGAGCAGCGGGTGGGTCAGGAGAGGTCTGCCACGTCATGTGGTCACCTCCGGGGCAGGCGGGAATCGAACTCATGCAGAAGTGGCTTTAGCCTCTCAGTGCTGTGCTTTAACCCGCTGCACCACCAGGGAGGGCCACATTTCAGTTTTTAAAGAATGTTTCAACAACATAAAATATTGTGTAAACATAGAGAAAAGAAAGAATTGCCTTCCCTCATTTATCTATATCCTAACTCATCTTTCTGGTTTGAAGTTTGGCCCCCTAAAATCTAATGTGTAGACAAGAGTCACTGGGGTTTATGAAGATATATTAGATTTCATCAATCCTTGTCTTTAAATTTCAGTTAAACTTTTACCAGTCTTACAAAGTCACTGGGTTTGGTGACTGCCTTTCTTCAGTCATGTTCACTCTTTTCAGTTCTCTGGGAGCTGACGTTTGCACTCTAGCATCTTTGAACTAGTGGTTCCTAGTTTTGCATAACCAGTTCCTTCTCTTGCTTGACCCGAATGGACATAACTACCCAGTCACTTATATTAGGGCCCTGCTTAACACTAGCGCTATGCTAGAGTCTCTCCTCACCCCTTCTGCTCCCCTTCTCTCCTCTCCCCATCTTCTCATCTCCCCTCTGCTTCCCCATCTTATGTGTGCACACTGGTCAGTCCAATAACAGGCGTTCAATAACACTGCTTGAGTGTATGAATAGAAGGATAAAATTCTAAGTACTGAAGGGTTCACAGGCGCTTGCTAGGTAGAACAGAAAGGCAAATAACTTTTCAGACAGAGAAAACAGAACCTAATTTGAAAATGCAAAACTGTGAACAAATGCATTAGAAGTATTTGGGCATGAGTAGAACAGAGAGGGTATAAGCTGAATTTGGAGAGAGCAGGAAAACAAAAGAAGGAGAGAACTGAAAGGCTTACAAAGTCCACTGCTGAGGGGGGCAGCAGACAAGACAGGAGAAGTCTGCCACACAATGTGGGTCACCTCCCTGGCTGGGACTCGAACTCATGCTGCTGTGACTTTGGATAGCTTTATAGTGCTGTGCTTTAATCCATTGCACCACCAGCAGGAGCCCTGAAACTGAAAGGTTATACATACACATATGTGTTATTTAAAACATTTCTCTATAAATTATATATCTACATAATTTCCCCAATAAACGGCTTTTGAGTCTGAGACTTGATTGTTCACTGACACACTGCCACATTGACAAAGTCTGCTTCTTTCTGACATTGCTGCCCTACAGGAAAAAAGAGAAGTTCCCTTAACAAAAAAGTGTCCACAGATTTAGTCTGTTGTAACAACTCACTCCAGAGTCTTGACTCCTGGCATTTTGTAGAGGAACTGGGAATAGATTACTGAACTTGATCAAATACAAAAAAAAAAAAAAGTGAATCACTTTTTGTGTCATTTATTCAATGACTCTTACAACAATATACTACAAATAACAGCATCATTTATTGTTCTCTCTATGTATACATGGATATATATATGTGTTTGTTTAGGCTTTATTATTTGTGAGGTTTACAAACAATGTTGAAAACAATTGAAGAGATTTTCATTCGTTTTGGCTGCCTCTTCATTTGTTAAATGGGAATATGTAATGATTATCTCCAAGAATTATTATAAGACTTAACTGATGTGAAATGTATGAAGTCTTTAGTTCTTGGCATAAAAATTGCTAACCTTTATTACCCTCATAGTCATGGCTGCTTTTCTGAAGAAAAACATGCTGTAACCTGAGTGAAGGGATTTTACAGAGAATTCAGGATCTTTAGTGTATCTGCAGGCATTTTACTGGAGAGACATTCTGTCATCTTGCTATTGTGTGGGTATGGGTAACGATGACAAATGTCATTTCTTGCATGTTTTTGGAACAAGGTACAAATGACCACGATATTGAATTATGTCAAGTCCTTTGTTCCGAGTTTAAAAGCAATTCAAAAGCCAGAATGTCCCAGGGAAATAGGGGGTAAAGATGAAAAAAGTAATTCGAACATTAAAAATATTTTCTAAGACAAAGGGAGTGTGACTTCCCTGCATTGGGATCCTACATTTAACCTCCAGAAGGCCGACCGCAGTGCCCGCGGTTGGCTCCAGTCTCCTCTGAAGATTCTAGTCTGGTTGTGGTCTGTGGTTCTGCAGCTCAGTTGTTGGGGAGGGCAGGAAGGAAGGGTGGGTCTGCTTGAGATTTCCTGTCTCCTGTGAGTCACAGATACCAGCCCTTCACAGCTTAGTGTCCGGAGAACAGGAATGTGACCATAGAAGTAAAACCGGAACCAGGACTCTGGGTCCTGATAAGGTTCCTCCTCACCAAGACTGGGAGGGTCTACTTCGAGTGCCCAGGGGCACTTTCTGAGGCAGCAGTTACCCATCATCTTATAAGAAGTCAGTGTGGATAAGGAGTCAAGGGGACTCATTTTGGAGACAGAAGGCAACATTTCCAAATTTGATTTGGCTGGGAAAGATGGAAGCTTGTCCCATCATCCCCTTCCATTCCCTACCCGTTTTACAAACAAACTGATCTTGAATATGGGGCTTTGCGATTTCTTATTGTAAAATGTGTTTGTGAAGGAACATTTAAAAAGAATTCTTTGATATGGAGCATAATGTGAGAAGGATTAAGATGTGTGGAAAAAAGTCTACAAAGGGTGAATGATAACAACTATACTACCCACCTCACTAAGGCTGCCAAGGAAATCAACAACAATGACAACAACAATAATAACAGTGACCACTTGCCTTATACTTGATATTATAACTTATATCCATTATTGCTTATCTTCATAGCATAAAGAAAACAATGAACAAATGTGAGAAAACTCACTATTCTCAGAGGTCTTGAAATGGGGTGATATACATGATAATGCTTTGCACATGTTAGTTATTATTTTATGTGAAGGCTTAATTATAATTCATTTCTTAGTGAAAATTCCAGAAATAATAGTTTACTTACTTTACGAACATGAGCTTTGGAGTTATACACAATGAGGTTAAATGGCATTTGTGTCCATTTATGTACAGTTATTGCTAAGTGTCTCTGAGCCTTATTTTTCTTCCTTATTTTTCAGTGCAGGAGGGGCCCTCCTTGATGGCATGTGGTTTAAGATACAGCACTGCAAAGCTGGTAATGGATACCTCCATGGGAGATCAACCCCACCCATGAGGTGACCCACATGGCACAACATGGAGCAGCAGACCTCTCCTGTCTTGACTGCTGCTCCCCTCAGCAGTGTACTTCATCCATCTGCCTGTTCTGCTCCCCACTCTGTCTGGTGAATCCTCTCACCACACCTTCACCTCTGGCCTGTACCCTAGTTCCATATGTATATAAAAAAAAAAAATTAGGTGCAGTAATAGTTGCCATTTAGTGTTATAACATTCACATGGATTATGTGTAAAAATTCCAAAACTCTGTATTTGAGTGTTTGTTACACACTAGTTTCACCACAAATATAGGTTCCCTTTTCTATTTTTCTAAGACAAAATCAAAAGTCTTTAGGATAACTAATCAGATACTTAATCTTTTTTAGAGTACCTGAAGAAATATTGAGGAGGAAGAAGGGTTGTCAGAAGAATGGAGAATAGAAAAGATTAGAAAATGTTGTGAAGGAAGAGGAATATTATTCAGAGATCCAAAATAAATAAACACATGCCTTTTGCAGCAACATGGATGGAGCTGGAGAAGATCATGCTTAGTGAAATAAGCCAGAAAGAAAAAGAAAAATACCGGATGGTTTCACTTATAGCAGGAGCAGGGGGAAATAATAATAATAATAATGATAATAATAATAATGGACAACTATATACCAGAGACATTTTATGGGAGTGGAGTGGGGAAAGGGATCAAAAGTTGGGGGGGGGGATGTGCACGGGACTATGGTGATGGCATAGGGGTGAATTGGTGATGGGGAAGTCCATGGGGATTGCAACTAAGGAAAAAAAAGAATAAAAAAAGTGACAATAGGACCTTTTTAATATGAGTACCAATTATTTTCAAGATATTCACAGCATTCTCTACTCATCATTGAAAATTTTATGATGTGGAGTTTGCTGGCGCATTTAAAAGCCAGTTTGTGCTGAACAAAATAATCCTGAGAAATAGCACAGCCAACACTCTGGTATCCCTGGTCATTGCGATTTTCTGTTCAGGCAATCTTTTTGTAGATGTAAGCACTGCAGGTTAGGTCTAAAGACAGAGTGAATAAGTAGCAATCTTTCCCACAGTTATGGAAGCTTCAAACACTGGGTTCTCATTCTATCAGCACAACAGAAGAGTACAGTTTGTGAATGAGAACTACCAAAAACAAAATAAGCCTTCTTAAGTCATAACAAACACTTCACTACAGATCTTCATTTAATTTCCCAATATCTCAAGGGAAAAAAAAAATCTTACTTGATCTGTACCTACAGCCTCTACTTCTAGAATGACCTCAGTTACGGGTGATAAACAGCAAACTAGCTAACAAATTGAGTACATAACCCTGCTAATGATCTTGCATATTACATTTTCATGCATTGAGAGAACTGTATTTTCTGTGTTAGTTGAAGTTATTCTGTACATATGTGGTGAAGAGTTTAAAAGGCATTTTCCTGAAATAGGAGCCTGTTTCTTTAGAAAAGAAGAGAGGGGAAGAAAAGGAAGTGAAATGTAGTGTTTCCTATTAGGTCACTAAGTATTCTGTCAACTTAGGCACTTACACATTTAGTTTCTTCTCCAGAGTTGAGGTATTTTCATTTTTATTTCTTTGAAATATTCTCTGTTCTTTTCTCTTTCCTTTCTCCTTCTGATTTACCCATCATTTTTACATTTCCTTTCCTTATATAACTGGATGATTCCTGAAGAGTCTCTTCATTTTATTTTGTATTTGTGTTTATTCCACTTTTACATGTGCATTACTGTCTTCACGGTCATTGATTTGATATTTCTTTTCATCAATTTTATTTCCATAGCTTTTTCTAGAATTCTATCGTTCCTCTATCTTTTTACATACTGCATTTTGTTATTATGTAAAGTGTCAATCCTCTGCTCGTCAATTTTATTTCTCAGTATATTAATTTTTTTTCAGTTTTCTTATATATCTTTGTATAGCTGCATTTCTGTTTATTCCATTTCTTTGAATTTCTTTATCATGGCAATTTTGGATTCTATATCTGACGGTAAGAAAAGATCTCCCCTGTCTCTGTGGTTGGATACTGGGGATTTGTTCTCCAAATGCCTAGTTTTGGAGTACTGGTGAAATACTCCGTGAGGACTAAGCTGCCTTGTTTGTAGTTTTCCACCCACCCACTTGTAACTTCCTAGGTTGCTGTTTTTCAAAGGTGCTAAGGGTGCTTAACTGACACCTTTCTAGCAGATGATGCTTATGTTGGGGAGCAATCTGCAGCTGCTGAGTCTGGCTCTGGGGCCCAGTCACTGGTGATGTGGTGTGTGGGCAAGGCTGGAGTTGATGGTACTGCTGAAAGTCCTCTTCTCTGGGTTTCCAGACGGGCTGCTTTCTAGCCTGTGGAGTTACAGGTTTCACTAGGTCAGCTCAAGTGAGCCCTGAGGACATGGGGAGGGGAACCCCAGCTCACTGGGAACTGGGCAACCTGGAGCATTCCAGCCAGGAATGCTCCAGGCTGCCCAGCAACTCTGCCTATATCCACCTTCAGTTAAGGGTGTCCTTGCCCACTAGTCAGTTCTCTTCTCCCCAGGGTCACTGGTCAAATATGGAAGGACAGCTTCCATATGGAAGGATTTTCATATGGAAGTCTTCTGCCTCAGCCACAGCCTCTAGATGCCATTTTTCTACCTACCTTTTGTTGTGTGGAATTAGGCTTCATCAGTGTGCCTTCTGGCATAGTGAGTGTTGGTCTCTGATATCCAAGTGCTGCTCTAGTTTTGCTCCAAGTCAAGGGAGCCTCTGGGCTCAGCATTCTTCTGGAATTTTTCCAGATTATCCACCCTGCAGCAAAGCAGGGAAGCTTCTCTGATGCCATCTTCTACATTCTTAGTCCGGAGAGGACCTGTGATGAAACTGGACATGATCTCTCTTCTGAAAATTGTTACTTATCTCTTCTCTTTCTTCTTAACCCTTCTTCAGAGCATGTCTATATTTATGCAGGGATATGGGACATATTATTGCTTTCTAGAATCTCCTGACTGAGTTGTACACAGACACCAGCAGGAGATTCCAATCTAATTAGTGTGCTTCTGGGGAATTTGAGAACCCAGGAATTGGACCAAGTCAGACCTCAGCAACTCTGATATATTTGCTGTAAGTTCTCCCTCTGCCCCTGCAACCATTCTTGAGTTTTAACTAAATTAAAACTTTCCATATTCCTACGTTTAATCAAGGAAGCACTAAAATACCATTATTCTCTGAAGTCTCATCATTATCATCAGAAGTCAGATAAATGAAGATTACCAGGAAGGAAAAGTTTAACACGAAGGTAAAATAGAACAAAGAGAAAAAATAATTTGCCTTTAACTTAGTACTGTCTCTGTTGCAGAAGGGGATGTTTGGTGAAAGTTACAACAACACATGATCTGTTGTGATTGTTTCATCTACCAGCAGCATAGAGCAAAACAGTCTTTTTTTTTTTTAAGCCTGACAGTAATAAAAAGTTCTGTTTGTTATTTCTTTGATTTTTTGATTACTTAGCTTGTGTATGAATAATGAAAAGCACTTTTCCAAGAGTGTGACTAATTCCTAAATGTGAATTCAGTGTTCAAAGGCCAGTTTTACTGCACATTCTCCTCCCTAGTGTAAAACTTGTGAGTGTCATGTGCAGGAAGCACAATGAAGAACAGAGGTTCTCTGTTAACTGTGGTGCTATCACATGGACTTCCTTAAGCACTGTGAGCATGGGCTCTGTGTGCTACGCCATGACCTTATATTCCTTTATAAATTGCTTTGATTGGCTTCTGGTATTTTAAAATCTATTTTTGCAATTTTTAAAACTTCAAGTATAAAATCTATCACTTTAGATAATTTTTCATCTTTTCCAGTATCTAGTGGAATAATACACATCTTGTGGATTTTCATCAAGCCACTGTGGAACTATTAGATAGAATTAAAAATTTAATAAGAATTGTAAAATACGGGCTCTCCCTGGTGGGGCAGATGGTTAAAACACAGCACCAAGAAGCAAAAGCCACAGCAGCATGAGTTTGATCCCCGCCCTGGAGGTGACCCACATGGCTCAGCAGACCTCTCCTGGCCACCTGTCAGTCCACCTGTTCTGTGCCCCACTCTGTCTCTGGTAAATCCTCTCACCACCCCTGCACCTCTGGCCTGTATCCCAGCTCTGTATGCCTAAATAAATAAATATTTTTAAAAAAGTAATTGTAAAATACTACTCTTTTTTCTAGGATGAAAGGTTTGCATGGGCTATACGGTGTAATGGGATAATTCAATAATAATTATCTTAAATGTTATAAAAATAGTTAGGCAAAGTAGCATTGCATATAAACTCAATGAGACCTTGGCTATTTCCTGTAAAATATATAGATATATTTATAAAAGCATTAACCATATTGAAAAAAGTATTTTGAATTCTTCGTTGAATACAAATGCCTAGGTTAAGTCCTCAGGGGATTCCTTTCTTTCTTTTTTTTTTTTTTTTTAATGTATCCTTAGCTTTTGAATAAGTAAACTCAATTCTTCAAATTAGTTTGAAGAAATTGCATGTTAAGGCTATGTATCTGCAGATAACCGTACCTGAAGGATAGGTCTAGTAATATATTGTGTTTGCGATACTCACCTCCATTTTTAGGTACACTTCATAAAAATTTTCATTCTTTATGATAAAGGACTTTTTTCTTTTGTAGTTGTTGAATGAATGCAAATGAACGTAGATCAATAGAAAATAAACCTATTGCTTTCCTTAGGGAGGGTGGTGTGTCTGTGGGGTATAGTTTAAGGATTAGATGTGGGAGCTTATAATTTTTGTATAGTAGATGAATTAAGTAGCTATTGAGTCAACATAATTATGTGATTGCAAATTTTTCTCCCTCTTAAAGCAAGTAGACTCTCTGAAGTTTTATTGTGTTATATTATATTACCATGTATAAATGAACAGACCCTATTGCTTCAACCAACTTTTATTAAGCACTTATGTGCTAGCCACAGAGATAAAAGAATTGACCCTGCACCCAGGGAGCTCACATTCATCTTTAGGGAGATCTTTTCACCAGAGATAAAAAAAAGCCAAGTTTTAACCTGGTTTTATGTTAACATTCAAGTTTCATGATTTGCCCTCTTAAACTTGTCTGTGTAAGTGATGCTGCCAGGAAAGCTCCACCCCCACCTATTCATGTGATAAATATTGAGTCATCCTTCCAATTGGACATCAAAAGATTCTTTGGGTAAAGTTTTTTTCTAGCTTCCCTTGAGAATTTAAGCCTCCTATGATATTTTGTGCCAATATTTCCATCCTGTACTTAGTTACTTGCCTTCCAGGATCTCAAACTCCTTAAAGAAAGTTTTACACATGGGTTCAATCACTATTATATCCCACTCAGAATTGTCTATTGACTTCTAGATTTTTACTGCCTGCTGTGAACACAGAATTTCCAAATCTGATCTCATTGGTCATTCCCTCCTGAACTTCCTCCCCTTAGAATTCTCAACCTAGTTGGTAGATAATGCCTTCCACCTAGTTTTCCAAGACAGCAACCTGGAAACATCTTTTGACTTCTCCCTCTCTAATTTCCGTATGAACTCAGAATTCAGACTTTGCATACCTTCCACTGTGATTTCTCTCTCTTCTGTTCATTCTTTTATACTCCTGCGACTGTTTTAACTCAGGCCAGCATGAGTTCTTACCAGGCCAGCAACAGCTTCTAAATTAGAGTCACCTCTTCCTATTTTAGCGCCTTGAGATTCATTTTCTAAAAAGATAACCAGAGTATACTTTATAGTACAAAACCAAACATTTCTCTCATCCCTTTTAAAAACACCTAAAAGCTCCCTGCAATATTGAAGGTAAAGTTCAAGCTCATTCACATAACACGAAGAAACCTTCATCATCTAGCCCTTTCTAGTGTATTTCAGCTGTGGGGAATGCCAATACGGGGAATATTATTAATGTCTCCACCCTCTATCCCATCTGAGGCATGACCAATTCATCGAGACTGACTTCTAATATCCGAGTCTTCTCTTCTAGCTGTCCTCAACCAAAGTTGATGGCTAAATAAAGACTCCAATTTCCTTACCTTTGTGAGATAACTCTGAGGCCAGTGTCTCGCATCAACTCCCAGAATCCCCCGCTGCAGCTGATTTCTATTTACCCAGAGTGGTAACAGATGTACCAAACCAGCCCCGTGGCGTGGCTGCCTCTCCCTTTCCTGTTTAATCCCACAGAACCTCCTGGGGTTTCCTGGGATTGCCTCCCTGATACAGTGCATTCTTGCCTTCACAGCTGATTCCGAGGGCATCAACAGGACAACCAACATGCATTCTTTTTTAATAGCCAAAAATAAATAAACTTCATTTTAAAAAGCCATGTTTTCCTATGTTTCCTTTGTCTGACTTCTTTAAACAATTTAATTTTATTAGTTTGTTAAAAGTATGCCTAAATTCTGGGCCCTCCCTGGTTTAAAGCACAGCACCAGGAAGCTAAAGCCACTTCAGCATGAGTTCTATCTTCGCCTGCCCTAGAGGTGACCCACATGGCGTGGCAGACCTCTCCTGATCAGCCCGTTGCACCCCTCAGCAATGTACCTCATCAGTCTGCTGTTCTGCGCCCCACTCTGTCTCTGGTGAAGCCTCTCACCACCCCTGCACTTCTGGCCTGTACACCAGTTCTGTATGCATAAATAAATAAAATTTAAAAAAAAATATGCCCAAATTCTACCCCTTTAGGGGAAGCTAGATCTTCTTAACACTGAATTGTGGCTTGGAAGCCCAAAGGCCTCCCCTTAGGGAGAATACCTATATCATGGCTGACAGCATAATGCTTAACTTGCTTGTCTGGCTATCCTTGAAGACAGATATCTCTCTTGGAGCAGGGCCTAAGATATATTCAATGTGTCATTAGCCCTAAACATATAGGGGAGGACAGTATTGGAAAGCTCACTAAATGTTTGCTTGAGTGAGTGGTTTTTATTGAAGACATTTATGAATGAATGCATAAATAAAAAATGAAACCTACAAAGGCAGATTTAATTCAAGACAAAAGAAATATTACTGAATGAAAATTTATGCAACTAATCCCAAAGTTCAGGAGAACTGGTTTGCTTTATATGCACCATTGTTCTTCCAGTGAATGGGAAACAATGACAATAAAGCTAGCACACACTGAGCAATTAAGGTGCCCCAGACACCATGCAAGCATGTTAACAATGTTGCACATCCAATCTTCCCATTGTATATGTGTGACAAAAGTGTTTTTATATTGCATTATATCTATTATTGCATTACTACTACTACTATTGCTTTGTTGTAGTCAACTTCATTTTACAGAACACAAATAATGCTCATGATGGATTTCTTAAAGCAGTTCCTTTCCACAAACCCAGGAGTCTCAGAAAGTCACATTTTTCTTATCAAGACCCTGCAGGTTCCAGTGATGGGTTGGGTTTGGGAACTTGCCTCTTCTGGATCTGCTCGATGCAGCAGGTTAATAATTGCCAGGGGCAAACTTCTGTTTGTTTCACTCTATTTTGTAACTCTGTGTAGCCAAAACACTACTGTGGTGACCATAGGTAAGAATTCCGATAACACCAGTTTCACAGTCATGTTTCCTAAATACATTCAAAACTTCACCAAAAAGTAATGAAATTCATTTACTCAACAAACACATATTGAGCCCTTTTTGTACATAGTGCCTCGTGGTGCCAACTTCTGGAGCTACAGATGTAACTAAGTCAGGCTACTGACCATCGGCATGTGGTATCTCACCTTGAATATTACCTTTGCAACTTAGGATCAATGAGAAAAATGAGCCATCTAAATTTTTTCCCTTGTGTTTGCAATTGAATATAGAGATTGACTTGATCTTGGACAATTGTGAATCTCTTTAGAGTCCTGCTAAGTAATTCCAGAAGCTTTCTAAATATTATCATATTTACCTTGAAATGACTGTTCTTTTTGTGTAAAAATGGAACTAAATTCTACTTTTATTGCCTTTTTAGTTTGATGATTTTTTTTGATGTAATCTAGTTTCCACTTTGTAGTAATACTTTTGAAAATCTTAATTAATTGTTTAAATTGTATTATGTTAACATTGAAGTAACATTGGTTTGCACCTCTGTATATGATTCAGAATTTCAGGTTCACACTTCTTTAAATATAAGGTACCACAGCATACCTATCTCCAAGGCACCCACAATTCTCTAGAATTCCACTGCGCCTCTTCATGCCTTTCCTTCCCAGACATACACTCTTCTAGTACTCTCAATTCTAGTCAGATTTCTCGGACCATGTTCTATCCATTTTTTATCACTAGAACCCAACAAAGTTGCAATACCACAGAAATACTCTGCGTTTCTGCAGTATATGAAAAAAAAATAAAAACAAAAAACTATAGAATATTTAGTACAGATTTTTAAGTGTCAAAACATAGAACTTATTTTGCAGAGTGGTTCTATATGAATTTTATAAATAGAGATATTTTATTTTAAGTCATATGAGCTGAAGCTGCACCTTCTTGAATTCCCACCCCAATATTTTCTTGCAGACATAATTCATGAATTATAATTCCAATTCATGAAACTAATCTCTAGTGTTACATCCTGGTCTGCCTCATTCACTCGCTTTCCAACAATAATCTGAAGTAGTCAGCCTGTAGTAATCAGGAAACCTTTACTGGCATACTTCCAAGACCTAGTCATCTTTTATGAGCCTTAACATTGTTAACTCACATTGACTTAAGCTCAACCACTTGAATGGAAACGCCACGAAAATGCCAGTCACTGTGTGCATGTCCACAATTTAAGAGGCCATTTCTGAAAATCCACTAAAAGCCAGTATCTGTAATGTGGATAGCATTTTCACAATTTCTCATAGCCCATCAAATCCTTTTCAAAATTTTATTTTTTATGAAGTTGAATAATATTGCTAGCCATTATATTAAACATTGAGGATCCTGCTTTGTGAGTCAGGGATGCAGAAAACTGAGAGAAGCTATAGTGTTGTCAGGAGGGCCATGCACCCCTGAGGGTCTGAACAGGGCAGGGTGGTGAGGGCCGCAGTCTTTGTAAACCCTGAACAAGCACACACAAGGCATCAATGCAGTTGCCTGGTCCCACATATTTCTTTGATTCGATGGTAGAATAAAAGAAGTAAGCTGTTTTTCCTGCTTCTAGACCTGTGACTTTCTTTCAGACCTTGAAACTTTTTCTGCAAAGGACCAGATAGTCTGTTTTTTAGGCAACTCTGCTGTGGCTTTGTGAAAGCAAAGAACTGAACATGTCACAATATGACATTATTAGTGGATAATAACCCTTGAGTTTTATATAATTTTCTTTTTTGATTCTGTCCCCACCACTACCCACCGACAATTTAAAAATGTAGAAACATTCTTAGCTGTGCTGTACTAAGAAGACTGGATTTGGTTTAGGGGCCATCATATTCTTAGCCTGCTTTAAAATAACCAACATTTAACTTAAAGTTTCTAAAATGTTTTCTGTCTCCCATTTCATCTACCTCATGTGCCCAATACTTCAATTTGGGTCTAAATCCCTTGCAGGATTACTCTATGCCAAAGAGCACCCTGCACTGAATGTCTAACCCTACCTTCCTACCTGCCCTCTTACCTGGGTATAGACTTGCAGATCATTCCTAAGATAAATTAAATGTGATTCACTAACAAGTTTTGCTGCCAGAATTGTCATTTAAAAATACAAATATGGAACTGTCTCTCCATTTCCTACATTTTTGTTTCTTTCTGTTGACTAAAAGGAACTATCAGTATGTCCTTTGCAATCTGTTCTTGGTGCAATGACCTTTGTTCCTTATCAGTTCTTGATTCTTTACATTCACTACATGCCCTCTGGCTGTACCATTATTTCCTCACTGCCAAGCAGGGTCCTCATTGCCCTTTGCCCTCATGACACCATGCTCTGTGTGAATACTTTGGCCCTCTTACCTGACTGCGATTTCAGGCGATATTCCAAGGCTCAGTTCCAGAGAGGCCTGAACACTGTGCTGTAAAATATCACAACATGTCTTCTATCAGACCATGTAACACATTGTTATGCAACAATCTGCTTCTATACATTTTCTTCTTGTGGTTTTAAGTGAACAGAGGTTATATCACTTTCATCTTCACAGAGCCTTTTTTTTCTGTCTGTAGGTTTTATTATTTTTTTCAAGTTTTTATTTATTTATTTATTTATGCACCCAAGAACTAGGGTGCAGGCCACAGGTGAGGGGGTGAGAGGATTCACCTGAGACAGAGTGGGGAGCAGAACAGACAGATCGATTGAGATACACTGCTGAGAGAGCAGTGGGCAAGACAGGAGAGATCTGCTGTGCCATGTGGGTCTCCTCCATATTTTAATATAATTGTATTTGAATAATAATTCAGTATTTGGGGGGAAGAGGTTAGCAAAATAGTTTCCTCTGAAACTACCCTTCTTGATTTTGACAGAAATTCTTGAAATAAAAATAAATAATGCTTAATTATCTATGAACTATCGTATTTTTTTTAAAATCTAGCTTCTTTTCAATTTACTAAATAGTATTCTGTAAACATATTTCATCTCCCAGTGTAGAGACTACACAATAATTTTAAGTGGGTCTAAGGTGCTCATCAACTGAAAAATGGAACCTTGAAGAAATTCAGAGGCGACAGACAACCAGACATTGTCCCAATTACCATCCTGCATTATTCATACCCAGGTCTTTCTGGATCTCATTACTGTAATGTTCACCTCTCAACATTGTGCAGTATGTTTGGTTTTAATAAATGTTGGTTGAATAGTAATGGGGAAAGACACCAAGAGTTTTATGATACTGGGGAGCAAATAAGCACTGAATGGTGGTCTCCAGTGAACTAAAAATAAATTACTTATTGACTAATAATATGGGAAGTTTCTATTTATGGAAAGAGGTGGTGGATTCAACAGTACAAGGGAGAAACACCAGGTTTAGAAAGAGCCCAGTCAAATTCACATTTCTTAAGGTCTCTTCAGAGATCAGCATGATTTTACTTATTAGGCAGGGAGCTTAGGTTTGACAGAGAAAGGGGAAATAAGACAGTAGCCTAGGGGCATAAATAGCAGCTAAGAGCAAAATTTGGGGAAGAAAAATTGCTGAAAATAATTCTCTGCTGCATAGATTTGCTAACTGAAGACAAAAATACTCTCAACTCTGGGATCATTGGGTTTTGGGAACTTGGAAATGAAACCTTTGGGTTTTTTTTCTATTTTTTTTTTAATAGAAGTAAATGCTAGTAAGCTAATAATTGCTTATTTTTTAAATAATCGAAAAAGCACCTCTTGTAATATGCATTTACAAAAAAAAAAAAAAAAATTGGGGTGGGGAGGGAATTCCCAAAAGAATTTTCATTAATGTAACTGCAGAACAGAATCTCCATTTAACTTCAGCTCTGCCTTGTGTTTCCTGCCAGTTGACTTCTCAGAAGCAAAATCTATTTTGTGTCATGTTGGGGTAGGAACTGTGTTAACACATACTATTTTAAAAGAATCCAGAGCCTGGATGAAATTAGAACGGTAATGGGATCTAAGGTGTTATCAGTAACATTTGAATAGCTTTTCTTCAGCAACCTGCCAAATAGTTTAAATAAATTTCTGCAGGAGGTATTGCAGTTTCTCTCTGGTTAAGTGCACTAAAATTAAGTATTCCATGCTGATACTTTTTTTTCTTTTTTAAACTAACAGAAGCAGAGAGGCCAGATTTCAGCAGTGACCGCCATGACCCACTTTTGAATTCCTGGCAACTGAAGATTGTGTGATAAGTATCTTCAGCCCAAGTTACACTTTCAAAGGTTTTCTTCAGTGAGGGTGGAAATCAGGCACAGGGGCTTTATCTTCTATCAGATGGCACAGCTGCTATCTCCATGCTAGTGGAGTCAATGCGATTAGGAGAAAGACAAGTATTTAGATAAAGAAAAGTTGATCAGAACAGGAGTCATGCCATTGGACATTCAATACAGATTGCAATCCTCCAAGAGAACTAGTTTAATTGGTCTTTCCTGGGATTATTCCAGGGTCTGATGAGTGCACAGCTGGGATGATGATGTATTGCAATGTTCTGAAGGTCAAGTTCACAAGAAAACTTTGAAACGAAGTAAAAGAGTGAACTTCCATTTGATCAATATCTCTTTATATCCCCTCTTTAAATAAATTCTTATTCTGAGTCTTTTTTATTTGTATGATATTTGCTTTCTTGTAATTTAATTCTATACAGGACTGTCTGTGCAAAATGACATTCATTTACAGTCACTTGTTTTTAGAAGTGAATATACAAAGGATAAGTCTAAAATTTTAAAGTCCTCGATACTTACAATGATAAATGATTTAATTAGTATATTTTCTATTTGTTTACCCCCCTTGCAATGCACTTACATCATTTTTACACTTATCAGCTTTATTTTTATAACACTGACTCATATATCAATATATTCTTCAGATTTTTAATTTACCATAGAATTCATATAATATAGTTTCTTAGACTGTCTTAGAATGTTGCAGGTTCAGTTTTATAAAATTGACACATGAGCTTAACGAACAATAAAAGTAATTGTGTATAGGTTTTATTGTTAAGGACCATGTATATAACCTTGACATCATCACGGAAAATAGTTTTCCTTATAAAGTAATTCGAAAGTACAATATACGGTAAAATTATGCCAGGGTTGTTTTGATTAATTCTCTTGACTTCTGTGCTAATTAACTCAGATTGTATCTTTTAAGAGACTACAAAGAAAACACAGAAGATAGAACTCATCGAAGATCTTTAATTTGTTAACAATTATAAGCAGGCCATTGGAGACAAATTATAATGGGCCTTCACCTCCTCTTTTGCAAGAAATTGTACTTGGCAGCCTGCTTTGTCCTTCTACCAGCTGCCAGTCCTTTTTAAATTCATGCCCAACGACTTAATTCTGCAAGTGCTCACTTGTTCTCTCTCTAAGTCAGGTGGCTGGTATCTCTCTACCCGCTCACCCTGTGAGGGTCATACATATTTATTAGGCTGAAAGGATTGTCTCATGTAAAAACTAATTACTTATATTTGTTGTATGGAAGGAAGGAAAATAGAGACATTCCATGGCAACTAATAGAGTGAGATTTCTGCAGTCTTCATTTGTCAGTCTCCCCTGCCTATCTGGTAGTAATGATTCCTCCAGGGACTGGGTGCACTCTTTCTCATTCCTGTACACACAGAATAACAAACACTTAAAGAACAAGTGAGTTCCATAGGCAAAGTGCTGTTCTAGTCACTTTACTTGTATTAATTATTTAGTCCTTCCAACTACACTGAGGCAAGTGTATTATTAATGGCTCCATTTTATAGTCAGGAAAATCAGGGATGGAGAGGGTAACTCATTTGCTCAAGGTCTCTATTAATAAAGATGGGGCCAGGCTTCCCACTCGGCCACCTGGCACCAGAGTCCTGGCTCTTCACCACTAGACTATCCACTAGACGGATTAGAGTGGGGATGTTATTGTACAGTACACCATGCTGTCTTTTAGTAAGGGAGGAGCAACAAAAGATTGCTATTTATCTTCTCGAAATGGACACATGAGAAAACAACTGAAGACAGAAATTAGTCCTAGATGATTGCTTATTCAAGAGTGAATATGTTCTTTCCTCCTGTATTTGGAGCTCACACTGGTTGGAATGTCATTAGGCCATCTTTAAAATTTTCCCCAAGGCCCTCCCTGGTGGTGCAGCGGGTTAAAGCACAGCACTAAGAAGCTAAAGCCACTTCTGCATGAGTTCGATCCCCGCCTGCCCTGGAGGTGAACCACATGGCGTGGCAGACCTCTCCTGACCCGCCCACTGCTCCCCTCAGCAGTGTACTTGTTTGCTTGTCCTGCTCCCCACTCTGTCTCTGGTGAATCTTCTCACCACCCCTGCACTTCTGGCCTGTACCCCAGTTCTGTATGCATAAATAAATAAATCTTTAAAAAAATAAATTTCTCCAATAGTGTCTTCTCCCACAGATGTTATATTTACCTTCTACTTGGAAATACACATACTCATTTATGATGCTATGTTATTTTGAAATTCCTCCAACAGTTTTCAGCCTTTTGATTAGGGAAATCATTCATCATAAGGTCACTTCAAATGCAGCCATTTGTCAAATTTTTGGATGTGATAGAATTGGGACCAGTTATCTCAAGCAAGAGTGGAGTTCTCATGGGATTGACAGAGTTTGAGATGTTCTGTCTAAACAGTAGATTCCAGGAGTTCAGGACCATGCAATGTTGTGAAGTGAACAGACATGGTGTGATGATCCAGGGGGCTGTCAGTGAGCAGAGATGTTACAAATCCTAACTACATTGCTTACATGAATCATTGAACCTCTGAGGTTTCTTGATTTCTTCAAGGCTCTTAGGATGAAATAATAAAGGTAAATATGCTCTGTGAAATATAAATTCTCAAATACACTTGAGCTAATGAAAGAACAAGATGGACAGTGGATACTTGTTTAGATGAAAAAGCTTCGTCTAAATAATAGTGATGTCTAAACTGGTGACCAAGTTGCCAAGATAGTTAACCCACCTCTGAACAAGAATTAGAATCTTGGATCTGTAGGATATCTGTAAGCAGGTAGCAATACTCGAGCCACTGGGATATGGTTCAGGTAGAAAGTTCTAGTTTTAAATATCTTAAGAAGCTTAGCAAAACTGGTTCTATAAATAGGGAGAAACAAGTTCTATGCGCAGATACTAGATTACATAATTGTATCTAGGAGAGCAGTCAGGCTTCTTCCAGTCTGCATCCCAATATTTGAATTAAAGTACCTTTGGATCTTTTGAGTAGGATACAGAGCTGAATCTACAGATACATCTCTGACGATGGCACACAAAGGCTGCCAAGTTTGGGAACCTGATACTCGTCACCAAATTAGTGGAGTGCCCCTGATTCTTGGGTTACAGAAATGGAAAGAGCTTCAAGGAGGTGGAAAATTAGGGCTCAAAGGTGACTTTGTGTTTTTCAGCCAGAGTGACTGGGGTCACAGACATCTCATTTGTAAAGATGTCTGTAAGAAGGGGGTAAAGATGAAAAGAAGAGAGTTGCAAGAAAAATATTTTAGGAATGTAGAGTCATGCTTAAGTAGTTTTGAAATCTTATTGCTATTGTAGGCTCAAAGTATGGAAGGATAATTAGGGCCAGAGGTGTGAACCCTTTCAGAATGTTTAGTTTCCTGAGGTTGCCATAACACATTACTGTAAACTAGGTGACTCAAATAACAAGAATGTATTGCCTCACAGATGAGGAGGCTAGAAATCTGAAATCAAAGGGTCAGCAGAGCTGGTTTCTTCTGAGGGCTTTCAGGAAGAATCTGTGACATTCTTCTGTGATAGCTTCCAGTAACCTTAGGTTTCTTTGGTTTGTAGATACCATATTCTCTTTGGTTCCATGTTTTCTTTTTCACATATTCATTTCATTCCTCTGCTATATGTCTGTTTTCAAATTTCTCCCTTTCATAAAGACTTATCCCAGTGATCTCATCTTAACTTATCATTTGCAGAGATCCTATTATCAAGTAAGGTAACATTCACAGGTATTGGGGGTTAAGATATCAATGTCTTTTGGGAGGATACTATTCAGTTCATTGCAGAGAGGATACAATGGCTCCTGGAGAGTGCTGAAGGAGCCAAGAAGACTGAACTCAGAGCTTTGAGGTTGTGAGAATGAAGAAGACTGAAGAAGGAGATGGTATTATCTTAAGTAGGAGAGTGGGATAAGCACAGTAGCCAATGGATGGAGAATTTCGCAGAGAAAGTAACAAGATAAAAATGATGGAGCAAGATAAAAATGATGCAGAAAAAAAAAACAGTAGAAGGATGACTTAAAAAGAGAATTGGATTTGGTAAACAGGAGGCTTCTCATGTCCATTATAAAGGTGTCTATGATACAGCTTTCTAGGACAAATTCTCAAATTCTAGGACAAATTCTCTGTCAGTCTGGGCTGCTATTACAAAGTAACCACAGACTGAGTTTCCTCTAAACAGAAAATAATTTCTTACAGTTCTGGAAGCTGCAACTAGAAGACTACTATGTTTTCTAGTGAGATCCCTCTTCTGGGTTGCCAGCCTCTTCTTATATGCTCACTTGAGGAGAACAGAGAGGGGAAGGATGGCTCTCTTAAGAGCATTAATCCCACTCATGAGTGTTTCTACTCTCATGACCTCATCTCATCATCTCTACCCAAAGTCTCACCTCTTATACCATCAAATTGAGGGGTAGCTATTCAATACATAACATTAACTCTGTAAGCAGTTTCAAATCTAAAGTTAGTATTGCCATGGGAAGTTGACATATTATTTAAATTCCCTCATCTCAGTTGCCTTACTTGTAAAATGGGGGTGTTCATAGCAGTACCAATCTCATAGAGTTGCTATAGAGATTAAATAAACTGTACTTAAAAGTGTTATGTAACTTTTGTGCCTCAAAGGGCACTATTTTAAAAACATTTATTTATTTATGCATAGAAGTACTGGGGTGTAGGCCAGCAGTGTGGGAGGTGAGAGGATTCACCAGAGATAGAGTGGGGAGCAAAACAGGCAGATCGACGAAGCACACTGCTGAGGGGAGCAGCAGGTGAGACAGGAGAGGTCTGTTGCACCATATACGGTCTAGTTCCCTGGCTGGGATGGGATGGAATTAAGGCTGTAGCAGTGATAGCATGAAAGTGCTCACAATCTTAAGTGAAATAAAGTTGAATCATGACTTGCCCAATTGAGTGGACTTTCATTGCTTTATTTAAAATTCATCAAGTATTTTCCTTATTTTTGGTTTTGAAATAACTAGAATATGTTTTACTGATTAATTGCATCTAAGTGAGGGACACTGAAGGCTGGTTAGCTCCAAGATCAAATATACTCTAAGTAATGTAGAAATTGATGATAAATTTATAAATATTCCTAGTCCCAAACAAAATGCAAAAAGTTATTTTTCAGTACCTTCAAATTTCAGCCTTGGATAGTTTTTTTCTGAAATTAAATCTGAAGAACTAAATGAACCAAATAGGGAAAAAATGAAGGTTGCAGTCCTTTAATTATTTGTGTACTTTCATAATTTTTCTCAAACGTCTTTTAATTGGAGTATTAATTAAGATCTTTTCAGCTTCTTAGTTAACTCAAGCAAAACAAGAACACGCCTACCTTTTTAGTAATTTCTCAGTCTTATGTTTACTGAACTGTGCTGCAAAGGTTAAATCCTCGAATTAGTTTTCACAACATATTGTAGCTGTTGAAATGTGGTAACTGATAAGTTTTCCATTTTTGGATATAAGGGGCCTTTTCAAACATTAATATAGGTAGGACAAATGCTATTGTTCAGTTTTACATTGACCAGTGCAATACACTGAGGTACTTAAATGTTTTCCCAAAGTTTATCATTTCATGCTTCTTTTATTTTTCTCTTTTCTCACTCTCCCTTCCACACATAATCTGGCCAGATTTTCAATCCTAGCCAGTTATGAATTCAATGAATAGATTTTCAGAAGGGATTAGTTGTTTGATTTATATTCTCTTTATATAATACTGTAGTAGGTTGAATTGTGACTGTCTAAAATATCATATCCCAATCTCTGGAATTTTTCTTTTTTCTTATTTGAGGAAGACATCTTTACATGTGTGAGAGAATTTAAGAATTTAAATGTTAAGAATTTTGAGTGGAGGGCTTCCCACATTATCTGTGGGGGTCCTGAGTACCATCACATGTATCTCTATGAAGAGACTCAAAGGGAGCTTGTCCACACAAGGATGAGGAAGACATCTGAAGACATAGGCAGAGGTTGGCATACAGCCACCTATATATAGCCCTCAGGAAATGGAAGAAGAAAGCCTCCCTTCCCATCCCCCAACCAGGGATTCTGGACGAGTGCAGGAATGCAGATACCTTGATTTTGGTCCTATGATGTAGACTTTGTATCACTGGCCTCCAGGCCATAAGAGAATAAATTTCTGTTGTGACAAAATTTCACATAATTTCTTTAATATTGCAGGTATTTTGAATACTTGCACAAAATCCTCCAAGAATAGTCGAACAGTCATATGAGTTGAATTCCAAGAATTTCATATTTAGAGAGATATAAGAAGAATGTTGCTGACATGATGAATAAACATGAATGATATTCAATGGCATAAAATATCCCATTAGTCCATAAAGTGGTTTTTTTTTTGATAAAAGAATTAAAAGAAATTTTAGAGAAATAAACATTCATTGGGTATTTAATATTTTTTTCCAGTTCAATTCTTTAAAAAAGTACTTCACAAATTATTTAAAAAGTATAATCACATTGCTTAATCTTTACAAAATAGAAAGGAGTGGACTCACCTAGGACCCACAATAGAACTGTACCTTCATTTTGTTATCACTTAACTTTCCTTTTTTTTTAAAAAAAAATAATGATAGTAATCATTGCATGCTCACACTTTCGTCATGTTATACTCTTTATTTCACCATGAGTGGTCTTGTTCCACTATTTTATAGACACTTTTGGATTCACATGGTCAAATGACCATTGCATCTCCAGGCATCACTTTTACATTCTTGGCAGAACAATGGGAGGTTGATAAATAATCAGAGGCAGGAATACTCCTTCACAGTTCTTTTTTTATTGAGAAAGATTACTCCCCAGTGCTTCTGTCTACATACTATGGTCAGAAGTATCACAGCCACTTCTAGTTATGAAAGAAGCTGAGTTCAAATTCTTAGCTCTTATATCCTCTATAATTATAATTAAAATCTCTATAATTCTATATGATATATAAAGAAGGGACAAGAGTGCTTGTGAATGGTTCAAGATAATGTCCACAATATTTGCTAAATTCCTCCATCCTATTTAGTCACTTCCCAGTGAGGGCAAGAATTTAAAAATTGTTAAAGATATTTAGTCACATATCTCTGAAGTCTTAGCATGTTGTGATTTATTATCTAGAAAGTATTCTTGAGCTGGTTGATTTTGTGATTTCTTTATTTTTTTCTCTGAATTAGGAAAGTGTATTCATATGAAGTAGAATCATTTATCAAGACTCCACTAATTTGTTAGAAAGGACATTCCTTCAAACCAGCAATATTTTAATTGGTTTTAATAAATATCCCTATCAATTCACATCATCCACAGGTTAAAACTTAGCAGACTCACATAAGTTTCATTTCCCATCTAGGATTATCCAGTAGTAGCCACAGGGCAGGGTGCTAACCTCATCTGAAGAGAAAAAGGACACAGACACATCAAATAAGGACGCAATGCAAATAGCAGCACAGTTCAATAGCTAAAAGTAGAGTTGTTTTCTTCATTAAATACTTGTCACTAAGAATTTTAATTATACAGCTTTCCAATCAAACAAATAGACTCCTACCCAGGGGTTTGGGTTGAACTGTATCCCCCCCAAAAGATACATTGAAATCCTATCCCTAAGCATCTGTGAACTTGTTTTGAAATAAGGTCTTTGCAGACATAATCTGGAGAATATGAAGTCATTAGGGTGGGCTCTGACTCTTGATGACTGTTGTCCTTATAAGAGAAGAGCACAAAGATATCTAAGGAAAAGTCCATGTAACTGCTAAGGAGAAATCCACTGACAGTGACACAAAGATTTGACTGATGTGCCCAGAAGCCAAGAAACAACAAGAATTCCTAGAAACCTCAAAAAAACTAAGAAAAAAAAATAATGAAATAGATTCTACTTGAGAGACTTCAGAGAGCACATGGTCCGGTCGACGCTTTGATTTCACACTTCTAGGCTCTAGAACTTTTGTCAGTCACAGTTACAGTTTATTGTACTTTATTGTAGCCTTAGAACACTAAGTAGGAAAAAATAAAAGCTACTTATTGATTGATATAAGTAAACAATTCAGAGATAAGTTTAGTCAAGCCCTTCTGTTTTACATGTACATTTCCATTTCTTCTATTTTTTTATTACAAAAGTTTATTTTTACATCATTTTGTACATTTTTTTTCCATCTCAATTGTAATCCCCGTGGGTTTCCCATCACCAAGTCACCCATGTGCCATCACCATAATCCCGTGCCCCATTCCTTCTATTTTAATTATCTGTTCCCAAGTATTAAATTTCTTTCTTCTGCATTTTCAAATGACATTATTTCCCCCAAAACTGAACCTAATTTAGGGTGAAGGGAAGATTTTGGGTCTGGTCTTCAATATTGAGGGAGCAGTGGCATTAGGAGATGGAAAATCTTTTTTCTTTTTACAAATGCTGAGGGTTGGGGAGCTTATGAGAAAGATTTCATCTAAAATTTCAAGAGAAAGGATTATGTTCTTGGGTATCTGGGCTTGCAGTCCTCTGAGGAGCAGATACCAAGTTAGCATTAAATGTATAAGAAATGCATTAGAGCAAAGCCCAAGAAAGATAAAGGGAAGGTTTAAAGAGAAAGATTTGAAGACATGGAGACCCTTCAGATCACAATGCTGCTGATTACTGTGGAGAAGACAGAACAGGAGGGACTCATAGGAAAGCTCAAAAGATTTAGCACAGTTCCAAGCAATGCTCAGACAAGTCAATAGGAAAATCTTACTCCAAAATTACCTTTCAGAAGAATCTGGCTCTCTGAGAACTGGCTTGTATTATTGCCCTCACCAGTGGCTACATGACTCACTGGAAATGTAGCTTGGGATGGAATGTGGTGGTGGACCCAAAAGCAGAGAACCAGGGTGATCAGTTAGTCATGCTTCCAGTTACTGGAGATCTGAGCAGTATGGACTTAACATGGCCATGATTTTATTCAAAGTTGGAACAAATTTTGAATGTTGCCAGGAGATCATAAGACAGCCAGAATTCTGCAGTATTAAATGCTGCTTCAACCTAATTCATTTGCAGGTCCTGGAAATGATAGCTCCTTTTGGCAATCACTGGCCAGAAACAATTTTTTGTTTGGTTCTTGATGGCTCCAGGTTTATTCCAGGGTCTCCTAGCTATGGTTCTTGGCAGAAGTTCTTGTCCAAGGATTCTTTGTGAAATCAGGTCCCCAACAAGCTCCAAACAGCATCACAGAACATAACAGAGGCAGCCACTGGCTGCAGTGGCTCTAGATGCTTCATAAGGGCCTTTGCTCCATGAGGCAGGGCCAGTGGCCACCACCTTGACTTTGTCTTCACTGACCCCTTGCCCAGGATTTTCCTTCCTTCTCAGCGCTTTTAAATACTGTCCAAACATCAAAGCTTAAGTCCACTGGCCACTTCTTGTTTATTCACTTTTTAAGTGGGACCTCTTCTATCTCTTATGAGGAATACTAAAGATTTTGAAATGTTTGCCATGATAAACACTTTCCTGTATGATTATTTTTTTCCCCCAAAGTAGGGTCATTGTGGCTGTTGATCAATAGTATCCAGTGAATGCCTGTAATGCCACTGGATTCAGCCACTTGTCACTTTCCTGGTTCCTTAGGTGCTGATCACATCCACATCGTCCATTTCTGCAGAACCTGGTAATTCATTGTTAAGTGGTATTACACTATTCCAGATGCTGAAAGGTATTCCAAATTAGTTTCTAGTCAAAATAATCTTGCAAATGTTGGATTAGACAATTCTATATGTAATACATAGATGCATAATACATGTGTGTATATATCAGAATATATATGTGTGTGTGTACTGCAGTGCATTTCAGTGACTTATTTAATATGCTTTTAGATAAAGCATGGAACATTTACCAAATATCTTTGATCATAGAACTTTTTTTTTTCCATGAAGCATCTTGAAATACTGGACATACTATAGTTTTGGAAATTCTGGATTCAATATCCAACCTTACCTACGGTGATTTCAATTTTTTAAAAGATTTATTTTATCTATGCATATAAGAAATGGGGTGTAGGCCAGAGGTGTGGGGGATGAGATGATTCACCAAAGACAGAGTAGGGAGCAGAACAGGCAGATCTATTGAAATACACTGCCAAGGGGAGCAGCAGATGAGACACGAGAGATGTCCTTCATCATGTGGGCCACCCAGGGATCAAACTTATGTCACAGTGGCTGCTGATAGCTTGATAGCACTGAGACTTCTAATCCCTGAACTACCAGGGTGGCCCCCAAAGGTGATTTTCATTTTTTTAATATAATGGTTTATTTTTACATCATTTTGTACATTTTTTTTTTCATCTCAATTGTAATCCCTGTGGGTTTCCCATCACCGAGTAAGATGATTTTCATTTTATGAACAATTCTAGATGACTTAAAAGGATGATGTACTGTTGGTGGAATTTCAGGCATTGAGAAAGTCAGGGAGGTTATGAAGAGGGGAGAGGCGATATTGGCTGAAGTCTGGTGTCTTCTCTCTGATAAAAGGGACCCTTCCAGTGACCTCTTGCAGCTCATAAGGAAAAAAAAAAAAAAAAAAAAAACCAATTGTGCAACATGCTGTGCTGATTTGGATTCAAAGTGAATTGTATCATTCACAGACTTCTTGTTATCACTTGTAGCTTCTTTCCCTCTGTGTAAAACTTCTTGAGCATAAAACAACACTCAGAAATTGCAAGGCTCCTTCAGGCTCAGAAAGGTCATTCTTAGTTTTTTGACTGAATTCAGAATCCCAACTCAAGAGATGTGACATTGCCTGTCTGGTTGGAGACACCACAAAGTTATCAAATCAACAGATTTCCACTGAGCAACCAAAATGTATAAAGTCCTATGCCTTAACATTTACTTAAGGCTGCTGCTTTTTCTGTTTCTTGGTGGTAATCTAGATTCACAGAATAAGCCTGTAATTCAATATTTAATGACAAAGAGAAAAGCAATGATCAAGTTTCTTTGCTTCCATTTGTGATTGGCAAAGAAAAGTCTATCCTCTCTGCTGGGAGACAGAGACAGTTCTAAACCTCACTGAGAGCTTAGGCCAGGCAACCAGTGTCCTGCAAAAACCTTCATGGGTGTCTAGTCTTGAGATAGTAGTGAAAGAACACAAGCTGCTCTGTTTGGGGAAAATACAAGAGACATCCCGAGGACTACCCAATTACTACGAGAATCTTCTGTTGGAGTGGAAATTTTTATGTGACCTCACTTGATCTCCAAGTTGGTGAAACAGGAAGAATTAATACATGGGCTCTAGCAGTAATTATATATAGAAAATGAGGGCATATTTTAATTCTAAAAATGAACTAGTTTAATGGATCCAGAGACATTTTGCAATGGGTGTGATTCAGTTGCAATGAGACTTAAATAGTTTTGCCAAGTTAAATGGTTCTAAATAACGCCAACCCTTTTATCAAGTAGTAGAATTTAGCACTTTATCAGTTTGATTCTTGGTCTTCTGATATCCTGTGACTCCTGTTCTAGGCAGTAACTCAAAAATTCTCACAGTGATGATAAGATGAGGATGATGACTAAGTTCATGTCAGGTGTGGAGCCAGTTTCAAAATAACTGTAGTGAATTTTTAACTGATTAGCTCATTCTCTCACTTTAATATGATCATGTCTGTCTGATTTATTTTTATTATGTTATATAACCAAAACCTTTCCCAATACAGGATTAAAAATAGAGAGAACAACTATAAGTGGTTACATATTATTTGTTCTAGGTGTGGTTTGATATTTTGTTGATTCTCAGAGAACTGCCTTTAATTTACTTGTGCTTTATCATAATAGATATTAAAACAAATTATCACCCTTATTTCTGTTTTTGGATTGTAAGGGTCTTTGCATTAATCCCTTGAATAAGCCAACTGAGAAAATTGTAATTGATCTCAAAGAATCTGTGCACTTCCTCAGAATGAATAATCAATTCCTTTCCTCACCACATACCTACTTTGCTACTGTTGTGTACAGATCACTTCTTTACAAAATATTAATACATTTTTCTGAATTTATATATTTTTTATGTATAAGACTTATTCTAATAAATAACAGTAATGTTCTTTTAAGTATTTTATCATCACAGGAAAATATTTAACAAATACAGATGTCTATGAATGTCCATTGTATTAATACTTTAATTTTATATCATATTTTATTTCTTGGGGCATTAACTATGAATATGGTCTGAGTTATTCCATTTTTGAAGAAGCTATCATTTCAATATCCTAATGTTTTATAGCATGTTTAATTTTCTCATATATGTATATTATATGGACATATATCCTTTCATTTCTACATGTCCTGAGTGCAAAGAAACAATTTTTGTTGATTTTTTCCTGTCATAATCAGATATAATTTCTAAATAAGAAAAGAAAATCAGTAAAAATAGTTGTTTACTGAGATACTTGGGTATGGACATTGCAACTTTTAAATATAACGGTTATCTAACATAAAAGATACGTATCTCGGGGCCCTCCCTGGTGGCGCAGCGGGTTAAAGCACAGCACTGAGAATCTGAAGCCACTTCCGCATGAGTTCGATTCCCGCCTGCCCCGGAGGAGACCACATGGTGCGGCAGACCTCCCCTGGCCCGCCCGCTGCTCCCCTCAGCAGTGTACTTCGTAGATCTGCCTGTTCTGCTCCCCACTCTGTCTCTGGTGAAGCCTCTCACCGCCCCTGAGCCTCTGGCCTGTACCCCAGTTCTGTATGAATAAATAAATAAATCTTTAAAAAAAAAAAAAAAAGATACGTATCTCGGATCTTTGTTTTTTCTTACCAAAAGTAATCTGTTAACTCTACTATTTAAAAATGTCCTCCTCCCTTCCCAAAGACCTTCCTGAGTGAAGTAGTCAACTCCCTCTTGACAAATTCCTTTTCTCCTACCTACAAACACCAACAATCTTTCTTTTTTCATAAAACCAAACCAATAGGGCCCTCCCTGGTGGTGCAGCGGGTTAAAGCACAACACTAAGAAGCTTGAGCCACTTCCGCATTGAGTTCGATCCCCGCCTGCCCCGGAGGAGATCCACAGGCGCGGCAGACCTCTCCTGACCCGCCAGCTGCTCCCCTCAGCAGTGTACTTCGTCGATCTACCTGTTCTGCTCCCCACTCTGTCTCTGGTGAATGCTCTCACCCTCCACATCTCTGGCCTGTACCCCAGTTCTGTATGAATAAATAAATAAATCTTAAAAAAAAAACAAAAAACAAAAACAAACCAATAAACGCAAGAACTATTTGCACAAGCCTGCATCTTTATTAGAAAATAGCTTGGAAAATGCATCTCTACCTAATTTTACTTCAATAACCTCTCTCATCACATATTTTGTTCAGGTCTCAACTGCTTTAATGACTAAAAGGTCCCTGGTAAGGTCGATTTTCTGATGCTCTGCCACAGCCTCCTCAATTTCTCTGGGCACTTGCTGATTTAATCCCACATTCCTTTTCCAGAGTCACTGTCTGCTGTGAATTCTCAGGGCACCATCCTATTCGGGATTGTTAGAATCATCACCACTGTCCCCAGCAGAATAACACTCATTCAGACTCCATTGTTTAGGGAAAATAGTATTTCAGTTACATAAAGACTTAATGGGACACAATAAAAGTAACATAGGATTTTGCCTTTGATACTTTGACTATTACAGTTCCTGAAAGTTAAGCTGAAATCAGTGAGGCTTCTGGCTTTGCAGCAGGTATCTTGGGCCCCTGGTCCCCAATATATCACCGACTCGAACTTTCCGTGACACAGTGGCAGCTTTAGAACAAATATGTGGGGATGTGCTATAATTTTAATCACCCTCTAAGTACTCTTGTCTGTTATTAAAATGAAAGACATTAAGGTTTAAATGAAGCTTCCCTGTGACTTATGTCAGCTGAGTAATAGGGTGGTATATCCTCTTAGAAAAATCTCAAATTGACTTAAAGGTTAAGAGCTACTTGTACTTAATTCTTCTGATCCTCTACACATTGTCAGGGGCTGGCAATGTCGACAACTCTATCTCTGCTGAGCTTCAGTACTTATTTGGACATAGTCTATCCTCTGGTTATTTACATTCCTTTACATTATATTTATTCAATGAACATTTATTAAATGCCCACTATGGGTGTGGTCCTGTACTAGCTACTGAGTATGTGAAGATTAATAAGACACAATGTTTACTTTAGCAAGTAAGTCCATTAGGGGAAATAGACACAATTAAATATTCATAGACTATTTGAAGTGACTCTCTCTGCACAGTAAATGTGCAGAAACTACTTCTCTATCATTAGTGCTTATATCATGGAACACAGAGATTGGTCAAAGGGTAAGACAATGAACTAAACAATTCCAGTCAGGCACTTTCATGAAGTTTGATGTATCAGTAGTGGAAGAGACAAGATTTCTCTTCAATTTGGATTAGAAATTTCAGAAGCTAAGCAGCCTTCCATCTAGAGAGGAGGATATATAAATTGAGCATGAGAAAAAACAGAGAGATATTGTGTACCTATACATATAATATATACATATATATATGTGTGTGTATATATATATATACTCTACATATTGTCAGTATATATCATATATAGTTTATATATAGATAGAAAGAGATCAGGTGCTCATGACATCATTTAGTCAATTATATCCAGCTATTCCTAGTCTTGATTCCTTGAGCTTCTAAGAGATCAGACTGATAAAGAATATAGTAAGTCCATAGAGCAATCACATTTGGTCATTGGGAATCTCAGTCAGCTGAGAAGACCCAACTTAGAATGATAAGGCTTGAATAGATGGAATCAGTAGTTTTCTGAAAGGAGTAAGTAACATTCCTTGGAGGGGTTAAACCCAGCACTACAAGCTATTGGCAACCACTGCACCATGAGTTCAATCTCTAGCTAGGAAGGTGATCCACATGGCATGGCAGACCTCTCCTGTCCTGCCTGCTGCTCCCCAGTGCATTTCAGTTAATCTGACTATTCTGCTCTCTAGTCTGTCTCTGGTGAATCCTCTCACATCCCTATACCTCTGCCTGTATCATAGGTGTTATATGCATAAATAAATAAATCTGAAAAACAAACAAACAAAAAAAAATTAAATGACTTTTTTTAAAGTTTACTCCCCCAGAAATAGTGCAACTTAAAGTTTGATGTATAACAGATAGCATTGGTTACCAAGCTTTTAAAACCCAAAAGATCCATCATGGATTCTTTGTGCCCAAACCAATCTCTGTAGCATAACACATGACAGGATTTGAATTCTGATATGTGCTTCCAGAACGGCCTTCTTAAAATGCAGCTTTCTCAGAATGCACTCGGAGGGGTGGGGTGACATCTGTCCATCTTTGTTTCACTGTACCCACACATGTGGCTTAGTGGCTGACACTCTGTGGGTGTTCAATACATTTGCTGTGTAGAATTCTCTAAAAAGTGGGAACTTCACCTATGACAGATCTGCAGTCAGCAGTCCTTTAATATTAGGACTATACTGCCCAATGAGAAGATAAAAATAAGAAAGAAAATATGCTTGGTGGCAGAGAGGACATGCAGCAGTCATGGAAAGATCTGGAAGCATTTTCTCTCATATACAATGTGCACTATGCCTAATGCTGATTTGATGGAGGTATTAGAACCACAGTGAAAGTAAAATCAGTATAAATTATTCTGGAGAATAAAATAAATGACTTTAGAGTAAGAAATGTTGGGGAATTTAAAGTCTGGGTTAAGAATAAAATCACATTGGTCAAAGGTTGTAGTCAAGAAAAGGAACAGTAATGTGTGAGGTCACCCAAATGTTCAGTCTCATAAAGGATACATTGGTAGATTTCTCATCTATTTGTCTGTCTGTTCATCTGCCTACCTATCACCCATATCTCTCTCTCTCTATCTCAACATCTTTCTATCACAATGGTAAGATTATTACCAGATGTTTCAGACCATGTAAATTATCTATGATGTCAATTACAGCATTGTAAGTGTCTATAAAATTGGAAATGCCGGGCTCTCGCTGGCGGCCCAATGGGTCAAAGCACAGCACTAGGAAGCTAGCCACAGCTGTCAGCATGAGTTTGATCCAAGCCAGGGAGGTGACCCACATGACGCGGCAGACCTCTCCTGTCTCTCCTGCTGCTCCCCTCAGCAGTGTACTTTGTCAATCTGCCTGTTCTGCTCCCCAATCTGTCTTTGGTGAATCCTCTCACTGTCTCTGTACCTCTGGCCTGTACCTCAGTTCTGTATGTATAAATGAATCTTTAAAAAAATTGGAAATGCCTGTAAAAATTTGTTTCATGTCATTCACAAACACAAAATAAAATACACACATGTAAACTTCGCCACTTCAAATTTGAGGATCCCTAGATTTTATTATTTTTATAATAAAATATTAAAAAATATTTTTTAATGTGATCCCTACATTTTATTATTTTTTATGTAAAAAAATTGCAAGCATATATAAATGTGAAAGAATACACCCTTATGCTTCAACAGTTATCAACTCAAGGCTCATCTTCTTGCACTATATCCTTAGTCATTCACTTATCCCCTCCTCATAATACTACAAAATCCTAGATTTTGTGTCACTTATCATAAATATTTCTTTAAAATATTTTGAAAGATAAATACTCTAAAAACATGACCATTATAGTTTTTTGGAAATACTTGTTTTTAATGTTTACTTTGATGACTTGTATTCCATTCAGAAATTTGAATTAACTATTAAAGTTAATATTTCATTGAGAACAGTGGATACTGATTTTACTTGTTTTAATAAAAGGGTGGCAATTTGAAATTGTAAATTTCTTTTCAGATACTAAATGAAAAAAAGATCAATTTATTCCTGTAGATAGATTAAATAGACATCTTAGGTTTTCATTAATAGCATTAATTTGTTCAGAATACCATTATCACTTAGTAATGGAAATAAATGGAACCCTGCATTTTTTTTTTTTAAGATTTATTTATTTATTCATACAGAACTGGGGTACAGGCCAGAGATGCGGAGGGTGAGAGGATTCACCAGAGACAGAGTGGGGAGCAGAACAGGCAGATCGACGAAGTACACTGCTGAGGGGAGCAGCGGGCGGGTCAGGAGAGGTCTGCCACGCCATGTGGTCACCTCCGGGGCAGGCGGGAATCGAACTCATGCGGAAGCGGCTTTAGATTCTCAGTGCTGTGCTTTAACCCGCTGCGCCACCAGGGAGGGCCGGAACCCTGCATTTTTTAAGTATGATGGACAGAAGCTTCATATCAGCAGTGTTATTTGATGATTCATTCATTCCATGAATTTTGCAGTGTTTTGTACTTTTCAAACTAAATTATTTTTAAAAGTTATTTTATTCTAAAAACAATCCTTTAAGTCCATTATTATTAGAGACATCATCATTTGAACAAAGAGGAATCTAGCTCTAAAAATCTTGGGTCATTTTCCCTAATCGCACTGTTTTCCCATGAGTCCTTCTATTATTGTGTTTCTACAAAAACATCAATAGTTTACATAATCAAACTTCAGAACTTTCTTTTTTGGTAAAAGGAAAAGTAGAAATGAGAATGTGTTCCACATTTTTACTTTCACTATTTTGAAGATGCTCAGTACTTTTTTTTTTTTTCATCATGCACACACATACCTATTACGCAGATTTCTGTGTGAGGGTAGTCATATTCGTGGGGTCAGAAGATAGAACCGAATAAATATCTTTTTCTCTGAAGGGAAAATATCTTTTTCTCTGAGAGGCATTTCTTACCCAACATAAAGTTCTTTCTTCAGCTTCCCTGAAGTCATATCCTTGAAGATTTGTAAGGATATATGACTTGCTAAAACAAATAAAATAACATGATTTTAAAAGCATTCGTAAGCTTTCTCACTGCTCCTTATTGTTCTCTTTTTACCATATTGATTTAGTTTATACCCCAAAGAATTTATTTTCGCTATTTCTCTATTTTTCAATGACAGTTTTATATTGTGTTAGTATGTGACTTAATATAAGATTTGACTCACATTACAGTCCAGAACTGATTTGTGAAACACTCAGGAATGATGTAAATTGAAAATTGGCAGTTCTCAAGGCAACACTGCTCTTTATCAAACAAACATTTGGAAAATGGTTGTTTCAGAAAGAAGAAAAAAATAACTAAAAAAAAAGATTTATTGTATTTTTTATGCATACAAGAGCTGGGGTATAGGCTATCTGTGTGGGGAGTGGTGGTGGGAGGTGTGGGAGGATGAATTCACCAGAGACACAGTGGGGAGCAGAATAGCCAGATTTGCTGAGGGGAGCAACAAGTGAGACAGGAGAGGTCTGCTGCACCATGTGAGTTAACTCCTTGGCCAGGGATGAAACTCACTTTGCTGTGGCTGCCGATAGCTTCATAGTACTGAGACTTAACTGGCCCCAAAAGAATAACTTTTGAATATTGGAGAAGAAACAATGAAATTGACCTCTTGAGAACAATTTGAAATTAATGTGCTACATAATTATGTTAGTGATCATTACCATTAGCTTTTTGGCCTGTCCTTTCCTTGGGGGAGATCATTAGCTCCTTCTCTCCTTCCACCACACCACTGCAATAAGAGCTTCTTCCTAGTCTGTAATCCTGATTCCTAGGTTAAAGTAACAAGTGGAACTGGTCCTCCTCTCAGGGTGGCCCAAACGGAGTACCTAACTATTTCCAACAATGCAGTCAGGAAGAGCCATTCTATTAAATAGCTATTCCTATATTTTGAATATATAACCAGGAATCCCTTCCCTCCGACTTCTTTTGCTTAAATTGAGTTAGGTGTTTGTTATTTGCAGATTAAAAAATTGAGTTTCTAGTACCTACAAAACATTTTACTTCAAGTGCAGAAGTAGATTAGAATTCCTGTTCTATTGTTTTTTTGTTTTAGCTGTGTATCCTTGTGTGAGCTACTTAAACTCAACATCAGTTTATCACCTGTCATAAGGATAATTTTTATTCATAGTGATTTATTTATGGGAATATTGTGTGGATTGTGAGATGCTGTATGTAAAATGTATGACTGTGGGTCTCTAAATCATATTGCTTATTGTCAGGAAAATGTGATAAAATTATTGAGCTCAACTCTTCAGTTGTCCTGTAATCATCTCCTTTGTCTATAGTTTCACAGTTTATCCTTTTAAAGGTGGACATAGTTTCCCATTTCATTGACTTCGAATTTGGCCATATGACTTTATTGGCCACAAATTATTAGCAGACTTAAGCAGAATCTTGAATAACAATTGTATAATTATGGTTTTCTCTCAGTGACTCTGTCATTGCCTAAGAAGAACACATCCCAGCTGCTTCCAGGATATGTGAAACATGTGGAGCATAGTTTTCCCAAGGGACTCTAGGTTATTGAATAAATTAAATGTCCCATAATTTTCTAAACCTTTGAGATTTTGTGTATAGCAATTACTGTGTGATATAGCAGTTCATAGCCACATTCCACTAGATTATAATTCAAATTAATTTCATTGTAATAGGGAAAACATTCAATACAAAGCATATATTCTACCAAGAAAGGCAATTTATTGAAAAATACTGGAAGAGAAAGTATTCATGTCTACAGATGTAATAAAAATTGATCTAAGACAATGATTATTCTTAATTCAATGTGGTCATAGACTCTTCTGAATAAGAGCAGAGTGCTGAACTCTCATGATTACAAAACAAACATAGTATTTTTTTATAGTTACATGGAGGTGGCAGATAACTTAATGCCCACTGAATCTGTAGAGTCTAATGCTCATGTAATTGAAATAATGCAAACTAGACCTGAGCTATACATCTTTACTCTTCCTTCCCATCATATGACTTTCTTTCTAAATTAGACATTTAGAAATGCTGAGTTAGAATTTAGCATTGAATGTCTGTAGTTTTGAGAGAAAGTCATATGATGGGAAGAAAGAGTAAAGATATACAGCCCTGGTCTGTTTTGCATTCTTTCAGTCACAAGAGTGAGCACAGCCCTGGAGACAGTGGGTTTTTCACCAGCTCTCGTTATGTCATTGTCAAAACCACTGTGTGCATTCTTCTTTTGGTCCTGCCAACAAGATCTCTGTCTTCAGGCAATTTCTTTAAATGCAAGGAAAGTAAATTATATATGAGACAAAGAAGAGAGAATTTCCAGGCATTGATGACCTATACCAACTTGGTTTCTGTAGCTGACTTTGACAAGCATAAAAAAACTAATTTACATAAAAAAACTTGGAATATTTGTATTTAGTATTGTCTCATCTACTTTTTACTGGTTTAGATGTTCATAAAGAAGTCCTAGAATTCTGAAATCCAGTTCTGTAAGAAAATAAGAAACCATTCTCTTTGTGCCTGCTGCTGGGGTTTCTGATTTGTATGAGATCAGAGAGCTCAAGAAGGAACTGGTTGTGAAGTTCTTAAATAAAAGATAAAAAATGATCAAGATGTATGTGTGTGTGTGTGTGTGTGTGTGTCTCTGTGTGTGCACTGTTTTAGATTGGAGGGTTTATATGCAAAATCATGATTTAATGATAATAACATGAAACCTTGGATTGATGGGTTAGAGAACAAAATTCATACAAATTGGTAGGTGTCACTTGGGATACTGTCATCAGCATTAGTTTTTCATGTTCAGAGTACTGTGTTGGGGGACTCAGAAGCTATCAAGTCAACGATAGCTCTTATTGGTATTGACAGATGAGGCAAAACCTCTATTATAACAGCCCCTACGTATTTAATACTTTATTAAGCTACCTGTGAATACTCAGAATAACTTGACAATAATAAAGAAATGTGTAAGTACTTTTATGATCTATATTATGTCCTAGAATATAAGTGACAATAAGAAGAAATTTGAATTTAAAGAAGAGTCAATGTTATCAATTTTCAGTGGAACGTAAGTGCAGAAATAAATCAGTTAAATTTGGATAATTGGGTTATAATTTCTTATTCTTCAGTCTTTCTATGGAAATTTAAAATTTTTAAAAAACATACAATGAAAGAATTCATAATCATAGTTTTCCTTGAGAAATTACATTGGATAAAATAGTATGATTGAGAATACTTTCATTACCTAACAATTCATGAAACAGTTAATGTTTAACTCATGTGATCACATAAATTCTGTTACCTCATCTCTGCTAATTTCTGAGGATGGTAATATAAATACTAAGTGTGGCTTCTCTAGTTGTCATTCCTTAGAGCTGATTATTTTTGCAGATTATTTTTTAATCGATTTATTTATGCATACAAGAACTGAGCTACAGGCCAGAAGTGTAGCATGCAATTCACCAGAGACAGGGTAGGGAACAGAACAAACAGGTTGACTGAAACACACTGCTAAGGTGAGCAGAGGCAGGTCAGGATTGGTCTGCCACTCCATGTGAGTCACCTCCCTGGCCAGGGATCTAACTCTGCTGCAATGGCTGTGGAGAGCTTAGAGTGCTGAGACTTAACCCTTTGTACCACTAGAGAGACTGCAGATTATTTATAATTATGGTAGTGAATCTGAAGCTACATATCAGCTATTGACACTTGATGTTTTGCGCTGGTCTCTGAAATAATCGAGACTACGTAGAGCATGTTGGAAGAGAGTAGTTTTCTGATGAGGTGGTACTGAAGCCCTAGCCTCTTCTGCACTTGCTTGTATAAGTGTCACAATTACCTCCTGGATCTCAGATATCCACTCCCATGCTGTGGATTAGCACAACTTCGATTTGAGAAACAGAGTGAGAGGATGAATTGGTGGATGAGAGAGAGGCACTTAAGTAAGGCATATGCCTTGAACTTACTAGGAAATGGATAGAAAACAAGGTTTCCCTTGCAGAAATTTTGCAAAGTCATATCCTGGACAGCAGAGATGACAGAACAATTGATGTGAGAAGCTGAGAGGAGAATGAGTATATGGGCAAAGACTTCCAAACTGAAGAATTGTATACAATAGGTTGCAAGATGAGAGAGCAGCAAAGAGTTAAAGCAAAAGCTGGAGAGTGGTTTTGAGATTATAGGGGAACAAGCTCTTAGTAATAACAACACTCACAGTTACAGCTTAAAAAGCTGAGTCACATCAGGGACGACAAAAATCTGTCATGTGCTGATGACTACACATCAGAAGGGTGACTAGCAGCTGAAGAGCAGAATTTTTTTTTTTTTTCAGTAGACGTGGTGGTGGAAGAAAATTTAGGAGCAGATTGTGTTAACTTGGAGAGCAGGCAAGAGGGAGAGGAAAAACATTTTGAACTGTAGAGATCAAAATGTATGTTTTCTTTTGCAATAAAGTTAAATGGCAGAATTTGGTGCACTTAATTGTAAAAGATTCTTTCAAATTTAGACAGGGTAAGATACGTACCCTAAACTGAGGGTAAATACATTTCATAGAAAAAGAAAACAGCTAACAAGATTCTTTTATTCTTGATCATTTAAAAATGAAAAAGAAAGCCTTATCTATGCTATAAATATCAGATGCTGAATTATCCAAGAAAAATTCATTCTATAGCACATTTAAAAATGTATTATTTCCATATATGAAAGGTTTTGAAGCTCTATTGTCAATACTGACAATATAATGAATGTACCCAAAGGGCGTTTTATTTTATTGCTCCACATTTAAAGCCTCAGGCTCTATTACTCTTAATGGGATGTAATATGATGGTGCTTTAAATGAATAATTTGCAAAATTAATGTGCAAATAAAGACACAAATGATGCATAACCAACTTATTTGTTGATGTGCAATAACACTGAGTTTGTGGAGTCTGCATCTTCGCCTTATAATGTGCTTTTCCTCTTTAGTATATTCTCTACTTTTATAGGTTAACTTGCGAGAAGGATAGGAAGTTGCAGACAATTTAAAATTCTCCATTTAACTTCACTTCTAAATGATCATGATATCTGGGAAAAGTTTAAGGAAACATTCTGTGATATGAAACACCTTTTGGCTGAAGAAAACCTTCATGCAGGAGGCACTCTCCTGCTGTGATGTCTGGGAACAGGAACACAGGAACCTGCAGTTTGGATGTTAAAATGAGGTTTTCATAGAATTAATAATGTGGAGACTATTTTCTCTTATATCTAGGATCGGATGAGTAACTACTCTCACTTTCAATAACAGGTTGCTAAAGAGAAAATAGAAGCGCTCTTTAACATGCAAACATGTCAATTTTTGCTTCTCTCAAGACTTCAAGTAGAATGTTGCTTTTTATTTCATTCTATCACAAAGCACATTTTTCTTCTGTTGCAGCTTCAGATACACTTAATTGCATTAAAGCTTTCCACCTGGCTGGCAAAACTTCAGGATAAACACAGTTTCAAAAGAACATCTGCTTTTGAATACCAAAGAGATTGAATGGCTTCGAATTTTTATCTATTATTTTAGCAGTCAAGTGTATATTGTTTAATCATTTTAAAGAGGAATTGTTTAGGAGTTATAAACAGTCAACAAAATACCTAACTATACTTAGTAGTAAAGTGAAAGCAGGAAAGAAACAATAGGTGTGAAATGCTGAATGGGCAGAGTCTAAGTATTCAACTTCCAAGGATGTTCAGTTTCCAAACAACAGACCACACAGCCATCTGCATTGTTCAGGAGATTTAAACATGTTTATCTTGGGTCATGTACAGAAAACGTTTCTTCTTTGATTTTTCTTTTTCATTTCATGGTGCTGATGAATCCAGTTTCTAGTTGGCTGTCTAACTGAGTCAGTAGAGGGAGCCAGAGCTACCTAACTGACCATCCTGTCCGGACCTAGCCTGCTTCCATCAGGCAAGACGAAGGTGGAGGCAGAAAAACCCTTTGGTTATCTGAACATTTGGAAGGTGCAGAAGCGGTAGCAGGATTTTTCTGAATCAGTTATGCTAAGACTCACAGTAAGTGTTTTGGGATTCGTAAAGAAAAGACTTAGCACTTGCAAATAGAACCCGAGCCATTTCCCATTCCACATAGCTTTGTGTAATCTATCATGCATTTTCCTCGGAGCTATTACAGTTGATGGAAATGAATTGTCATCTTTGGCACTATGTGCGAAATAATATACAGAATTAGTAAATTGTGGAATTTTGTTTTAATTCTCATTAAATTTCCTCTCCAAGCTATTTTTCTTTCCAGACGCCTTCAAGTGCAGTCTCTGTGCAGGAGGACCCTGATTCTGGTACCCTCTGTATCCAATACGAAACCAGAGTGACCCTTTTCTCTCAAAGTCCTCCCAACAGAGACAAAAAACAGGAGACCTAAAACAAAGTCTAGGTGCCTCTTCCACTTGGGAGTGAGCTTGTGACCGGGCACCTCAGCTCTCCCTCTGCTCCAGCCACCTGGCCCCTTGGGGCTCCTTAAATACTCAAGCTCATTCTTATCAAGGAGGTTCTCCAGAGGCGGTTACTCCACTGAGCGCGTTTCCAACAGGCAAACGTCAACCTCTTACATCTTTGCTCAAATATAATCTGTGTCATCCTAGGCCACTCCTGGGTGCTGTACAGAAAACATTTCTTTCTTTTTTTCTTTAATTTTATGGGGTTGGTGAATCTGGTCTGTGTGGCTGCCCTATTTTTTTCCTATAATATTTACTAGTTTTTCGAACCTACTATATAATTTATATATTTCCTATGTTTACTCTTTTTTCTCAGTCATAGCAACTAGAATTTAAGTTCCCAGGGTAAAGATTTTTAAAAAGCTTTTATTTTATTTATTATGTTTGCTACTCCTTCTCATTTTTAGCAACTAGATTTAAGCTCCATGGATAAAGAAGTATAAAAAACGTTTATTTTCAGATGAGTAGGATTCATATGCATTTCCAGGAATAATACAAAGAGATTTATATAAATAAATAAATACATATGTGTTTGTTGACTCCCTTTTGAGTTTTATTCAACTTAAATTAGGTAAGTTCTAGAAAGATCAGAACAAGTCCTGGAGGGGTGTGGCAAGAGATGAACCTTATAACACTGTCCGCAGGCATGACAGATGATGCTGTTGTTTTGGAAAGTGACATAAATTTACTTTATAAAGCTAAAAATTGTATGCCATGTGACCCAATCACTTTGGGGCATTTATCCTAAAAACATGAAACTGTTACATATAACTGTTATATATAAGATAACAGTTTCATTGCAATGTTTATTGAAGCATTATTTAAAATAGCTAGGACATGAAAACAACTTAAATGCTCCCAGACAGAGGATTGGATCAAGAAGAGGCATATAAACATGACAGAATAATATTCAGTCATAAGGAGAGGTGAAAAGGTGTCATTTATGCAAAATGGAGTAAGTCTGAAGGAATGGTGTAGTGAAGCATCTCAGATGACAAAGATAAATACTGGGCATTTACATAGCTGACTACTGACAGAAGAAAGACTTATAAAAACTAGTGGAAGACTATGTGGAGTGAGGCGACCCGGAAAGGAAGAGGGAAAAAGAGTCAGAGTGGTGTAATGAAGCGACAGGAGAGGGGAAGGTTAGAAAATGAGCATTAGGCAATTTCTTTCCAGCACAGCTATTTGGTGGGGTCCACATAAGGAAGGGGCCAGCCCACTTCGTCGCAGCTTCGCGCATTTTCTGTGTGCCTGCATACTGGGGCTTGTGGATTCTGCTATCTATATTTTCTCCTCAAAGACCAATCGGGATGCACAGACAGTGCACCGCTGCTCAGGGGGTCTGTAACCCGGGCCGCATGCAGGGTGGCTTCTCACACATGTGCTGCTGTGGGGTTCATCACCTGGGACGCAGAGCCGGGAGGCTCTGATCTCCTGACAGGTCCTTTTGCCTAATGTCACAGCAAGCTGCTGTTGTCTTGACATTGCTTTCCTTTTTAAAATGTGTGTTTCTCATCATGTTCTAAAGATCTGCAGAAATCTTTTGGAATCTGTTTTCTCATCTTCCTGAATGTCTGTTTGACCTTTACTGTTGTTGACAGTCCTCAGTATTCTGGCCTGACTTGGGGTTTTACTGATTTTCTAGATTTATCAAGCATGGAGTTAACATTTTGTTTCTTCTTCTCCTTGTGAGATTTGGGTGGTTTCTGAGTGGGAAACAGAAACATATCACGTTAACTAAGACTAGAAGTCTGGTTGTAAACATAAATGGGTTTGTTTTGTTTGAATTCATGAAATAACGTGGTAAGACATAATATAACCTGAAAATGTCTTTGAGTTTAACTTAATCTTGCTTTTTTACAAAATCTATTGATTACACTTGGCATTTCTTTTTAAATTTTATTAGTTCCTTCTTGTTCTTTACAGAATAATTTACTGATTTTCTACTCATATATAATTTTTTTTCTGTTCCAAGATAACATTAGATTTAGTGTGACTTCATGAGAATGAGTTCAAAGGGAAACATTCAGACAGAAGGTAAGATATGTTGGGGAAAATTGCTGAAAACATAATACAAAGGATAAAGGTGGCCTTGACTTCCCAAGTAGGGAAGAGAAGACATGAGTGATAAACAAATTGAAGTTGTTTTCTGTAGGAAGCTTTAAGGTTTGTGCTCAAGTGAACTGTTCACAACCCAGCTCCAATTTTTCTTATAGAGAGAAAAATCTCAACATCAAAAGTATATTTTAAAAAATCAAAATAATTATGGAAAACATCAGATTTAGAGTATTTGGCATATGCTAGATAACTAGAGACTTGGATATATGCTATATAATGTAATCTTATCCAAAGACTTTGTGTACATCAAAACCCAGAAATGAAAGGAAATCATCTTATTTAGATACACACACACACACACATACAATACTTATGTCATTGTTTATTTCATTCTGTCTAATTTTGATTAGGGTGAGACCACCCTTGTTCAACAGAACACCCAGTAGAGTTTAATAGAAAAGCCTTGAATAGCATAAATACATTACAGTGTATTAGTAGTAAACAGTCTTTAACTTCTTAGAGCCTGATTAAGAGGCAGTGTAGGATAATATCTAAGAGCACAAATCCTGGAATCAGCTTGATCCTAACAAATTTTTCACTTCTTTCTAACTTAAATTTCCTTATTTTTAAAAAAAGATTATTTATGCATACGGACCTGGGGTAGAGGCCAGAGGTGCAGGGGCAGTGAGAGGATTCACCAGAGACAAAGTGGGGAGCAGAACAGGCTGACTGACGAAGTACACTGCTGAGGGAAACAGCGGGTGGGTCAGGAGAGGTCAGCTGCACCATGTGGATCACCTCCCTGGCCGGGGTTCGAACTCATGCTGAAGTGGCTTTAGCTTCTTAGTGCTGTGCTTTAACCTGCTGCACCAACAGGGAGAGTTCTAAATTTCCTTATTTTTAATGGAGGAGGTAGCATCTGTGTCCTGATGAGATTTTTAAGAAATTAAATATGATATAATTAGGGCAGTACTTGACAGGACATCTGTTATTGCTGTTATTGTTATTGATGTTATTGCTGTTTTCATTATGTTGAACAATGAAATAGTTATGGAAAGTAGAAGTTTGATAAACCTTATTATGAACATAAAATAAACATTAATTTACTAATGGTTTCTGAACAATGTGAGAGGTATTCATAAATACATAGTATCCAATAGTATTCAATAATTCGTTTGGGAATAGGTAAGTAAAATAGGAATAATTCGTTTGATGAAAATAACCTTTTGGGGTAGGGTATTTGATGTATTCTTTCCCAGTCATATTTTAATTAAAAGAAGTAACAGGGCCCTCCCTGGTGGCACAACAAGTTAAAGTGCAGCACTTTGACGCTATCATAGAGACTGCAGCACAAGTTCCATCCCTGGCCAGGAGGAAGTTGACTCACATGGCATGGCAGATCTCTCCTGACCTGCCCACTGCTTCCCTCAGCAGAATATTTCAGTACATCTGTCTGTTCTGCTCCCCACTCTGTCTCTGATGAATCCTCTCACCCCCTGCACCTTTGTCCTGTACTCCACTTCTGTATGCATAAATAAATAAATCTTGAATAAAAAAAAAAAGAAGTAACAGTCACATATGACAATGACTGTTTCAAATAGGCTTAGTTTTCAAATCTGTTAACTCTTCCATTTGTCATCTCCTTATATTCATTCCAATATTTCTCTTTTTCTTTTAACCTTGAAGTTATTTTTATTATTAAACACTTGAAATGTTCATAAAAATAGGGCAAATAATATCATGTTGCCTTCCCTTTTAACTCTACCAGTCTCCTAATAACTTCTGCTATATTGTCATTAGGGCTCTATTTTCTGTCTTTGTCTCTCTTGCAAATTCTGCTGCTGAAAAGTTTGTTTCTAATTGCAAGGAACTGAATTTCTTAGAACTTTTATGGATTTAATTGTTACTCTTTCCACTTCTCTTAGATTTTATGGCATCATTTTAATGATTAACATTGTAAATCATACATAGACATTTTCCTTTTCAACCTAATAGAAATGTCTAATTGGCAAGTAATATTTCAAGTTTTATTACACTTTACTTTTGAATAGAGTTATAAATATCCTTATTTGGAGTAGGGTGTAAGCTGGGAGTGTCCCATGGGAATTTTATCTTATTTCTACCTTATATATCTTCACCTTGCTTGAATGCAAGTACATGTTCTTTACCTCTGTGATTCGCTGTGATATAATAATATAGTGAAAAGTAATAAAAGACCTTTAAAAAGAAAAAGCATGTTGTTATAAATGGCATCATTAAAATACCAATATTTGACTTTTAGACTTAAATTCCATTGTTATAGTAATGGATTAAGGATACAATTATTCTCATATAATGATGGAAATCATCACACATTTGATATAACCACTTTGTATCAAAATGAAAATATTAGTTAGATTTAATAATTTACTGGTATGCTTAGGTCATCTTAAAAATAAACATGAAGTATTTACTAACTTATCCTTTTGGAAAGTACAAGAAATGGAGGGTCCCTTTGATGTGTCATGAAGGTCATGGGACTACATAGCTAATGTTTAGCAATAAATGATATTTAACAATGAGTAATAAACATTGGAATTTCAGGGATCAAGCTGAAGGTAGAAGAGACCTGTTATGATCACCTCAGTTCTGCTGAAATTGGAAAGTTCTACCAATCTTAGCATCTGAGAAGTGTCAGAACATAGTATCAAAAGTTTTCCAGTAATGAGTTATAGAAGCATTTTTCTGGAAACTTTATCCAAAATATCTTTGTTAGAAAATGATTAGGTGGCCAGATAATTTGTGGAACTGATTTTAGTTTCTTTTGGCAATATGAAATTCAGTTTAGCATTCTTGAGGCTTTGAGAAGTCCTGCAACAAAGAAATTGTATGTAGACGCATTTAGTCTACTTTTTTTCATATATTTTTAAAGATTTATTTATTTATTCGTACAGAGCTGGGGTACAGGCCAGAGATGCAAAGGGTGAGAGGATTCACCAGACACAGAGTGGGGAGCAGAACAGGCAGATCGAGGAGGTACACTGCTGAGGGGAGCAGCAGGCGGGTCAGGAGAGGTCTGCCGCGCCATATGGGTCTCCTCCAGGGCAGGCGGGAATCAAACTCATGCTGAAGTGGCTTAAGCTTCTTAGTGCTGTGCTTTAACCCGCTGTGCCACCAGAGAGGGCCCCATTTAGTCTACTTTTACTGTATACTTGTAATGTTTTGAAAAGTTTTGAGTAATGTTTTTATGTTTTATCTTTACTTCCCAGTGAAACAAAAAGAAAATTAAAAGTGAACAGGAACCAAATTACTGTAGAGGATGTTAATTCCAAGTAAGATCCTATAGGTCCTGCTAGTTTAACCACCCAGTGAGTGTCAGGGCTCCGGCTATCACAAGAAGAGATTTTTTTTTTTTTTT